>NC_081768.1:5584323-5746323 GCF_963082965.1 Carassius carassius
GTAAAGCTGTGCATTGTAAAAAGCGTTAAATAAATAAATATAAATAAAAAGCAATGAAGCTTCTCTCTTTTACAGAAATTAAGCTCCCAGCAAACAGCTTCACGTTCAGCAGATGATGGATTAGTAATTGGTATCATTTCTAGAAGTAAATAACAGTATCTCTGAACTGCAGTATCTGCAGAGACTCCTCTGGCAAGAAACTCACAGACACATTCCCCCAATTACCCAGACATCCACAGTCCTCTGTGACAGAGGCAGGCCCGCGGGGAAGCAGCACTAACGTGTTTCCTCTCAGCTGTCAGATGTATTCACACAGACCTCTTTTTACTTCTCATAGAACTGGGATTAGTAAATTTGATGTAGAATATAATGCAGTATTGCACACTGAGCTACATCAAAACTGTTTTTATTTAAATGAGTAAGCTCTCAAGGGAGCACAAATGAAGGTCATTGACACAAATGTTTTTATCAAACGCAGCCACTTTCACATCTAAATGGGTCAAAGGAGGCAGTACAGAAGCAATCATGTGTGATGATAATATTTGGATTTAAAATAACATCAGGTGTGACCTTGGGGGAGCAGATGCCTAAAATGACCATCTATCTGTCAGAAATGAGATTATGGTATTCTCCTCAAAGCATAATCTCTCACAGATGCTTAGTTGATATTCTGCTGGATATTTCTGGACCATTAAAGTGCAATTATCTGACTCCATTTAACCTCATCTTTCCATGCGCAAGATGGACTTTTATTCCAATAAATGTGTCATAGTTGTTTATATGGATGCTTGGATTTGTTTCTTTGCTTGTTGTTGTAAATGGTCACATGATCAAGTGAATCAAATTAAGCATAAATGTTCTTAAGACTGTGAAGCTATCTGATATGATTAGATGAGGAAAACATGCATTTCCTTTAGATAATTTGATATGCTCTAAATAACTTGAATTAGATCGTGTTAAATGAGTAAGATGTTCATACGAAATCATTTGCTGTAGGAAAGAATTGCCTTTTCCTATTAAGACAAAGCCCCAGTAGTGTTTAAAAAAGATTTCTCAATAATATTTCAAGTTCTCAGATTTACAAAGATTCTAAAAGTAGCCTATAATCAAAAGTAGAGACCACAAAATTAACTCAAGTCCTTGCAAGACCAAATGTTTTGAGCTGCTCTTTTAGTTTTATTATTAGGCTACCAGCGCTTTCGCTGCATCCTTCCAGATGACATATGCCTAAAGCTTAAGACTGTACTCCAAAGTGTTGTTCCCCTAGCTTTTTTAAAGTTATTAATAAAATTTGTCATGAGGTAAGTATCAGAAATCCTGTCAGACTCGCTGCCGCGCTTTTGTCGCGACGAGTGAGAAATGTAGGTCTCGCGCGCCCATTCAAAAAGTCTAGACATTTACAAAGCTGAAATAACATAAACACAATTTTATTAAGAAAATGTCTGGCAGTTATGGTCAACAACGTCTGAAGTAATGTGGCGGGGTGCTGCTGTTCACTAGCTTCGTCGGTTCCAAATAAAACGTTATAGTTTATTTGTCTGGTTTTGTTTCTGTGGTAAAGCACATTATAGCCTACCTATTTACCCACTAGGAATGGAGCGGCAACGATCATTTCTAATATTGTTTTTAAATAACTGTACTTTCTGGACCATTTCGTATCGCCAAGTTCCGTAATGCAGTCGAAATGCTTCGTTAATTGTGACATAGCTATCACAGCGTTTTGTTCTTAACATTTTCTCTACATACGCTCGCCCTCATAAGACCACATTGACAACTGACCGAGAACACTTGTAGAAATTAATAAAAAGTTTTCAGAAAAATAGATCAATAAAATACAACATAAAAGACGAAATGACAGCAATGAACAAACAGCATTAGGAGACAAAACACATTGGCTATTCACGGTCTGACTTGTCTTTCTTGATCTACAGAAGTAAACATTCGTTGGAAATAAACTGCTTGAAAACTTGGGTGACTATATCGATACATTAGAACTGACCGAATAAACTGTTGCTGAATCCATCCCAAACACATGTGGCAGAATTAAAGACCCATCTTCTTTTCACGCACGAGACGAATGTGAAATTAACTCCGGTGATTGACACCAGCAGATCGCTGACACTTATATTCACTATTAACAAATTAGTTGGTGTTCGGAGTCTCTTGAACCTGTAGTAGAGAATAATCACGATGATATTATTACAGAAGCCCAGGACACCGATAGATCCGATGGTGAACGTCAGGAGTTTATAAGTCTCATCGGCGAAAATAGAATCATAATCCCCAAGGTTAGTCTCAGGTGATGTTTCATTAAAAGAATTCATTTCTTTTCTAAGTGAATGTCCAGCATGGTGACTGAAAGTGTCCCGATTCAGCGTCCGTCCAGAAGCAATCCAGTGATTGTAGTTCAGTGTGTCAGTAAGGTTGAATTCATCTCAGAAGAAACATGTCACCTGCATCCAGAGAAATGCACGAAAGTTCTTGCTGGAGAGAGAGAGAGAGAGAGAGAGAGAGAGAGAGAGAGAGAGAGAGAGAGAGAGAGAGAGAGAGAGAGAGAGAGAGAGAGAGAGAGAGAGAGAGAGAGAGAGAGAGAGAGAGAGAGAGAGAGAGAGAGAGAGAGAGAGATGGTGATGTATCTACTCTGTTGTTTTAAAAACCAATGACAGTAATGGCAACATTCAGTATTTTATAAGCTTATATGAAGTGTAGTGATAAAAAGCAGTATTAAATGCACTGTTATGGTGCTTATGATTGGAATGGTGGTAATGTTATGAAGAATATCAACAGTGACAGTAATGCTCAATATTTAATGTGCTTTTATGAACACTAATGGCAGTATGAGTGATATTCAGCATTTAATGTATTGTTATGAGCACTAATGGTCATGATATGGAGGCTAATGTGCTATTAAGTGAACTGTTATGTTTAGTATTGGACTGGAATGAGCAGTCTGTTATGTTGCATATTTATAAGACAGACGAAATAAATCAGCTAAAATGAATCAGCCATTAGTCATGAATAGGTTATGAACTTTTGCATTTAATTCAGGGGGTCAGAGAGAAGGAAGTACAGTAGGAAGTAAAATGTGTAAGAAACTTTAAGTGGGCTTCAGGAAAAAAACAAAAATATTTTTAAAAAAATCAACCCTAAGCTGCAGTGTGAAAAGTGTGATTTTTTTATTAGTGGATTTTTAGAGGATCCCATGGGAATGTTTGTTACTCAGATTCATCTGGCACTGGTGAAGAATCAGACTTTAAAATTAAAGCAATCAAGCTCCAAAATTGGAATTATGAATATTTAAAAACACAGTTCAACAATATTTTAAGCTTTAAAAAAACCTAGCTGTGTCCATTTTATACTGCCTGGGTAATTAAACAACCTCAGACAACCAAAAAGGTGATGCTTTTACTCCCTTTTTTCAATTACAAACATGCAAATGAAGCATAGGTGATTGGAGAGCATCATCATGATTAATAATGCCCCTGCAGCTTTCTGCAAACTGTAAAATTATTTCAGCAGCTTGCATTCGAAACTATGATATTTTTGACACAAAAATGCATTTCATTAGAGGGTCTTCTCAGTACAGCTCTATATTTGTGTAGAAAATATTCCTTGTTGATGAACTGGGCCACTGTTCATAGGATTTATCCCAATTGTCCTAGAACATTGGTAATATAAACCATCTATTACGTACAAATCTGAGTTCTTATTGGAACATAATCAGAGGATTTTATCAGCGTTTTACCTTCCCTGCCCAGTGATATTTTTTACAGCTCCCATTAGTGTTTAGAAGAAACTCTAGAGCTGTGGAGAAAGATTTGATTTATTTACAAGATTTATGAAGGACTTGTCTCTGAAATCAGCGATAGTGTGAAAACAAAACAATAAAGGTGAGCCGTTGTATAGCTGTCAGATCTCATTCACGCTTGCGCAAACTTCAAAGAGAGTGACGCACATGCTTTGACGTACACCTCATCGCAGATTGTGGCAATTAATAACTTACATTTTAGTTGCACAATATACGGCTTCAGAAGACTAGGAATTTGAATCACTTTTATTGTGCTTTTTTTTGTCAGTTCCTATATATTTGCTGTATAGAAAAGAGCAAGTAATACAGGTTTTGAATTTCATAAGGGTGAGTAAATGATTAAGAATCTTCATTTCTGCACTGCAAAAATAAAGCAGATTTAATTGCAGTAAGAAAATGCTATTTCAGTCTCTCGGCTTCAAAATGTCACATTTAACCCAATGCATTACTTGCTATTTCTTTGTAGTAGTGAAATTTACAGCAATTTTTGAGTAATAATTGTATAATTTTTTTCAGCATGTGTACTATTCCTTTAAATGCACATTTTGCAAACTTTTGAGAAGGTACGATTTAACTATTGATTTTAACAGGTTCATATGGCTTTTTTCATGTGATAGAATACCTAATGTTGATGCCCTCATGTGAAAACCCTTGATGATTAAATTCCGTAAGCTGTGTGTTTTCATTAATTACCTAGAAAATAGTTTGTTCCCCTCACATCCTCGTCTGACTCACGTCTCTGGAAACTGGGTCATTTCATACATGCATCTACTCTTTTTTTCTCCCCTCTCTCTCTCTCTCTCTCTCTCTCTCTCTCTCTCTCTTTCTTTTTAATAAGAAGCAAATTATGCAGTTTACGGCACAGCACACCAACTGCTGAATGGAGTCTAATTATGAGGAGTTGGGATGTGAATGAATCCCTAAAATCCCTGATGGGAAATAAAACACACTGGCCCAATTCTCTCTCTCACTCTCTTTGTTTTTTATCATCAACACCCATCCTTTTCCCTGCATGCACAGGAATGTTTCATACACCCAAGCTCATGCATGTTAATGCCATTCTATGTTTAGGTGATGGCATGTCTGCCCTTTCTCAGGATGATGTATCAGCCTTCAGAGAATTAGAGATCAAAGTTGGGATGAATTTCCATGGGGTATTAGTGGAGAGGAGTTGTCAGGCAAAAGGGAAAGTGTGAAATTATTCTAATTCTCAATGAAACACTTTTTACTTAAAAAACAGCTTAACAGCTGCATAACATCACTCTCACAGAACCAGGAAAATAAGTACTGTACACTGCTCAAAACTCGCGTTTGAATCCTTTAAATATGTAAACATACTTACAGACTGTGAGTCAGAACAGCCGGCATTGTAGTCTACTCTCCCAGGATCAGGAAACAGTCATATGACCCCTTTAAAAAGGAAGGTCTGAAGAACAAATACTGTTGAAACTAGAGATGTATCTTGTTTCCTTCTGTCAAAACGACTGCATTGAACAAACCTGTATGAGTGCATTGAACATACCTGTATGAAGTATTCTTTTTTCCATAAGTTTTCATGCCTTTACCTCAAGAAGTATTAAAGATATTTCAATATGATTTTAGATTCTAGTCCTTAAAAAAATATTTTGAAATATTCATTTTCGAGGCCATACATTGTTCAGTCCCAGAGATATGTGGATGGCAATGAAGCTCCATATTCAGATAAGTTGAATATTACCCATTTTTAGTGGTTGAAAACCAAATCCAATATCCAGCGACTACTCAATTTTCCCTAGCAATAACTTTGATTAAACAATTAAATGTCTGTTGACATGTCCCCATCAATACCTACACCCCTGAGTCCATACACTTTTAAAAATAAAGGTGCTTTACAATGCCATAGAAGATCCTTTTTGTCTAAATTGTTCCATAAAGAACCTTTAACATCTGAAGAGCCTTTCTGTTTCACAAAAGACACATTTTATGCATGAATGCCTACTAAAGAGAGCACATTAACAGAGATTTTAGTGGAGTACAGTTTAGTATAGGTTTAAAATAAAATAACACCATTGCTTAGAGTACATTTGATATATTCAAAGCAACATGTTGACATTTTCAGTGATCATATGTGTGTTTGCGTACATTCTGTTTTTTATTCCTGTGATTCTCCTGATTTGACTTGAGTTATGAGCTTTTATTCATTTGTGTCTCTTAAATGGCTCAACCTGGTTGGGGCACAAGAGTCCAAGCACTTAGTAATTTCTCACACTGAGTGATCATGACAACAGCCTTGAGGCATTCAAGACTTGTGTGTGTGTGTGTGTTTTTGACTCATTTTCCCCTTTACTGTGAGCTCTTTATTAATGTAGGGCACTGAGGACATTATATAATAATTGCAGTGTTATGTCTGTGTAGAACCATAATGTTCTGTTTCTTTATAGAATCTGTTTATATCACTTCAACACCATGAAGAATTGGGTCGCAACTTGAATAAGCAAATGAAAAAGTCTTAGGCAATTTTCTCGGATTGCCTGCATATATATGTGTGTATATATATATATATATAAACCATGCATTTTAGCCGGCTACACCTCAAAACTATAATGTTCTCAGAACTATCTTTGTGTCCTCTGAACAGATTTCCTGTCCAGGAAAACAATGTGACCTGTTTATCAGAGATTCAGCTTTAGATAGCTGTTTGTTTGTTGTTGATGACTGCCCAGATAATGTGTGTGATATTGACTGTATTTTGTTAGCTTGTACTTCAGTGTTTTTGCCTGCAGCAGTTAAACTCACAATAAGGTCTTGTTTTTGCTTCAGTTTTAAGAGTTTGGGCTTTAGCTCCAGATTTTTGTTTTCTAACCCACTTGCATTGCTTGGAAAATCTGACAATAATGATAATAACAGCAGTCATAAAATGATCTGAACAGCATGAAAGTATTTCTCCTTTAGAGGAACAGTGTGGTGATCAAAGCAGCAGTGTGTTCACTGGGGGTCTATTATAACAGTTTTGTGTGTGAACAGAGCAAAACAAAATCTTGTTCAGGTCATTATTGAGGTTTTTGGCTAGACAAGTTCAGCTACAGACTTTTGTACTGGAGGTCAGAAATGTTTTAGTATATTGACTTACTGGTACCTTTTGTAATAGTGTGGGTGGCTGTCAACCAACCGTCATACAGAGCAAAACATGAAGGTTTCACATTGGATGTCTCCTTTTATACAAAAGAAGAACCTAGTTATAATTGTCATTAGTGTGTATACATGCTACACAGAAACAATGTCATTTATCTGAAATGGACATACACCAGTGTAATTTTCACCATGTCTAAAATAATATATTTCATTATGTTTTGATAGTATCTGCTGGAAATGACTTCTGTTTTAAAATATGCCGTTCCCCAGAATTTTTGATCTGATCAGAACATCACATCCTCAGAAAGCATATGATGAAATAATGATGACACGCAGCCCTGTTTTATCTTCTGGCTCCTTTCAATCTGTCTATCTTTCTGTGTCTCACTCTTTCGCATTCTTGTCTTTCTTTTACCTTTACTATAGCATAAAAAGCCTTTACTGACTCTGGTTCCTAAGAGAAACTGTCACTCTCAAGTGTGTCTCTTTGCTCTGTCATCCATTAACACCTCAGCAAACACCATCTGTACCCTATTCCTGACATCTCATAGGCTGTGCTGCTGTGATTTAAGCTCAATGCTAGCTGAGGGCATTATTCTCAGTCTTATGACATTGTGGTGCATGTTGTGTTGAAAGAATCAGCTGAACTTATCCAGGTTATGATTGAAATCTCTTCAATTAAAATTAGTATAGAAATTTTAAATAAATAAACAGTTAATGTGGAATAACTTAGCCTTACTGAGTAAAGGCCCAATCAAGCCAAGGTTTATAGCAATACATTAGAAACAGTTTCAGTATGATTTTATTTTCAAGATGAAAGCATTCACAGCCAAAGACTTTTAGCATTTAAAAGTGACAAATAACAAAACTGCTGCATGTGCTCATAAAGAAAAGAGCATTATCTTATAGAAGCTTGTTTTCACCACTGGATAAAAAAAGATTAAAAAGCTGAAATGACTTCCCCCCACCACATATCTCACAATTCAGGTTCTTTAAACTCGCAATTGCAAGAAAGCCAAAATTGTGAGTTAAAAAGTCACAATTATTTTTTATTTTGTAGAAAAGAGTCTGAATTCTGAACATTCTTCCTCAGAATTGCAAGCTTATATTTAGCTTTTTATAGGAAAAAAAAACAGGATAATTAGATATAAATAAGTTTTGAAATACTTTCGATTAACTTGCATTGCGAGGGGAAAAAATTCTGAATTGTGAGATAAAAAGTTGCAGTTTTCTTATTCCACTAATTTTGAGGTGCAAGCTCAGAACTTAAAAAAAAAAAGTCTAAATTGTGAGATATAAAGTATATCCATATTATCATGCATTGGTGTAGATGTTAATGCATCGTTATAGTTATCGTTCTCGATGTGAACTGGAAAGTAAATGATTTTCACTTTTTGAGGGAATTATACCTGTCTTTTCTCTCTTCTTTCTCTTACAGAGGCACGAGCACTTACCGACACATACTTATTTTTTCTTAGTTTCTCACCTTTCATTTTTCTCCCAGCTCGGTGAAAGGATTAAAGAATGCCTGTTCTCTTGTCAACTGAGACATGAAGTGCTGCTAAATCTTTGAGCGTGTCTGTCCCACAGTGCTCTGCTCCACCCGACAGCTCCGCTCCACTAACCACCCGTTAAATGGAAAGCACATTACACACTCCTCCATACTCACAACACGACAGGAACTGTGGCACATTGGCAACACTGGAGTAGGAGGCTGATTTATGTGGAACAACTGAAGATCACACTATATCAAACTGTCAGCAAGCTATTCAGTAAGAGCGATGATACAGATTGAGACATTCAACTCTTACCTTTGGCTAGTTTTTGCTACCCATTTTATTGCCAGAATTTGTTTTACTTAGATATGAAAAAAAATTGTCTATCTGCCAATGCTGTAAATTATGCAGGGCAATGGCTAAATATGATTCAAACCCATAATCCATCATTTTGAACGATACATTGAAAGCTCCACCTCGTAATTTGTTTTGAGGGGCTACACTGGTTTATGCTCTGGATGTAGTATACTGTGTGTCTCTGACTCACTAAAAAGAACCAGTTCATAAGAGTCATGTGTTCATGAACTGGATTACACTTTTTGAGTTAATATCTCGCAATTCTGTTTGTATATCTCACAGTTTCTTGTAGTTCTCAGAAAAAGTCAGAAATACTAAATGCAAACACCAAATTGTGAGATATAAACTGCCAAAAATGGCAGAAATGCAAGAAAACAGAATTGCCAGGTCTAAGCTCATTCAGGGTTTTTTTCACAATGTTAAATTTAAATTTCATAATTCTGATTTTTTATTCTGAGTTTATATCTCTCAATAGTTTTTTTCCCCATCACAAAATAAAAAATAAACAAGGTAATTAAAACTTTTCATGTCACAATTCTGACTTCTCACAAGTCTGGGTTTATATCACAATTCAGTCTTTTTTTTTTTTCAGAATTAAGAGTTAATATCTCCCAATTTTGAGTTAATATCTCCGAATTCTGAGTTTATATCATGTCGCATTTTTTTTTATAATAATAATTATTATTTTTTTAATTGCAAGAAAAAAGTCTAAATTGTGAGATATACCCCTGGTTTCACAGACAAGGCTTAAGCCTAGTTCCAGACTAAAACGTACTGTAAGTCTGAGCTTTTTCAACTGAAAGAAACTTCCACTAAACGATCTTAATATATATCAGCGTCTTTGTTTTGTCTCAACATGCACATCAGTAATTTTTTTTCTAAGGAACATTTATAAAAAATACTTAAATGTCATTTTTGAACTATGGCCAATCCTGGAATGGTCTAAGCCCAGTGTGTGAAACCAAGCCATAAACTCATAATTTCAAGAAAAAATTTGATATAATATAAAGTTGCAGTTACCTGTTTTTTTTTTTTTTTTTTTTTTGAAAACAGACTTCAATATATTTATTTTGCGCTGCATCACTTTTGAACTCATGAAGGCCTTTTGTGCAAACGCATGATACGTGACCCAAAAACTGAATTTTATATTGTTGGTGAGGATTCACCCTTTGAGGTTTAGGTTATCACATGGGAGGATGATGAAAGTGTGTGAACAGGTCACTGGAAATCTGGTGAGATGGTGGAATAATATCCAGCAGCACCTCCGGCAGTTCAGCTCACTTTCTAAAAGTCAGGTAAATGTCAGTGAACAACGGTGGAGCGGATTCACTGACGTGAGCTTTGTGTTCAGCTGAACGGATCCTTCAGCTTGTGTCCTTTCTCTGATCACTCACTCCTGTCTGAAAAAGCTGTGTTATTTATGAAGTAGATACAGTGGTGGATGTGGGTCAACATTCCTGACAAAAGGCCAAACCCCATTCTTAACAACATACATACATTTTGACTTTTTATTATCGCAAAATTCTATTTTGCTTTCTTACTTGCAGTTAAATGTTAACATCTTGCAATTCAGATTTTATATCTGGCAGTTCTTACCTTTTTCTCAGAATTGTGAGACAGAAAAAAACAAAAAAATATCTATAACACTCTACATAGGTAGAAATTTGCAGTCATTTTATTAGCACACCTCACACAAGGCATACACAAGACTTCTCTTGCAAACTGCTTCAATAGAGTTTGTAATGTTGCAATACTAAAAATGAAATTCTTTATCAAATGTATATAGCACACAAAAACTGGGTCAAATAGTGAGATTTATCTAGTTTTGTTCACGGCTTTTTTTCCCTTTGCAATCATCAAAATGAATTATGTGATTGCTTTCTGAAGGAAACATGCAATGCTGCCAAAAAATGTGCAAAGGAAGCCTTATGGAACAGCATGCCTTTGATGTCTTAAAATTCTGCCTACGTAGAGGCTTTGTTATCAGACTGTATCACACTGACAGAGGCCTGATTCACCAGCATGAGCTTCATTCTGGAATTGGATACATGAGCAGAATGGTACATGATGAGTTTCAACTGATCCCCATTGAATGATGCTAGATGAAATATAAATAAGGGTCAAAGAGGAAACCCAAGATGGTAACTCAATCAACTCTAATAGGGTTGAGTCGAGTAGCTTGGCATTACAAGCAGGTGTGTGTGTGTGTGTGAGTGAGTGGACTGAGAGTCAGATGCATCAGAGGGACCTTATCAGCTGGTAGGTTGTGTCAAAATAGCAGGGTCGTTTTTGTCCGTTTTAACCATTCCCACAACCAATTTTTTGTTTTATATTATTTTTATATATTATTTTACATTTTATATTATTGTTACGAAAATTGTAATTAATTTGAAACATTTTGTCTTTTAAAGTTTTTAATTGTTTTATGAAAGTTTTCTTATTACTTGAAATATTTTATGTATAATATTTTGTATAATTTTATACATTTGTTATTTTATATGCATTTCGTCTTATGTTTATTTAAATGTGTACTATGGAAGATTTTTATATGATTTAAAATATTTAATTTATATTTATGTGAATTTATACATTTATTTTATGTTTTGTTTGTTTTTTAAAACGTGCATTATAGAGGTTTTTTTATATTATTTTAAATATTTAATATGCAATATTTTATATTATTTTTAATTTTCTTTTACATTTTATAATATTTTACATCCTTTGTATCTTTATTTAAATGTGCATTGTGGAAGATGTTTTATCTGATTCTAAATATTTCAATATTTACATTATAATATACAGTTGGAATTTTATAAATGTATCTTATTTTATACTTTTAAATTTTTCAGAATGTCTATTTAAAGGTTATACATTTATCCAAGTAAAAGAGCAGTACAACAGAGAACAAAGTTAGTTCACCTTTAACATTTATCAAAATTACCAAATCATATAAGTTACCAATCAATTTAGATTTTCCTCATTTGTAAGTTGCTGTTGAAAAAAGCATCTGCTAAAAGTATGATTGTAAATGTGAACGAAACATTGCAAACCTCATAATCTGACTGACATGACACAATTCTTATTTGTTTTATATCATTTAGGGTTTGGTTTATCTAAATTTGTTCACTCTCAAAAAAACCCCAAAGCAATCAGAATGGACATAATGCCATAATACAGTGCAAAACAGCCATATATATCTGTGTGTGTCTGTGTGTGTGTGTGTTTTAGAATATATTTTAAGATATTTTTAAAGTATTTGAAATAAAAGTGAATCTGTAATTTTTGCCTGAAGGCTGTGATGTTTTCTGCTCTTCTCACATGTCAGGAAAGTTCATCTGGGTGTGAAGACTGCAAAGTGCTTTGTCTTGTCGAGTTTATTTCTGATGTTCAAGCTGATGTTCAAGCCTCTGTCACCTCATGTGGAACCAACTGCATAACAGAGCATTAGATATTTATTTTATATCTATTTATTCACAGTAAGATGTTAAATTGATTCTGAAACACAGATGTTGTTTTTAACATGCTCTATCTCTCTCTCTCTCTGTCTCTCTCTGTCCCTGTCTCTGTGTTGTACATTCTCATTCATGTCCTCAATTTAGTTCCCATTTCATGGTGCCCCTCATCATAGCATCTCGGAATACACCTTCTCATAATTATGTAGGGAACTGCCATAAAGCACCATTGAGATGCAGAGGATGGCTTGACATTAGGATGATAATCCATAGAGTACACTCTTCTGTCAGACTCGGTTCCCTCCGGAGGCATTGTGGGAATGATTTGCCTGCTCAGCTTGTCGGATTCAGTTCTATCTGCCAGAAAGCATAGTAATGAGGAATTTGCATGCATAGGCCCGGTGAGTGACCTGTCCTTTCTGCATGCCAATAGTCCTGCATTGAGCAGGAAGAAACCTTGCAAGGTTGTTTACTGCATGTGGAACATTTTGTTCTGTTGATTCTAACATTGCATGCATGACTAATTATTAATAAGATTAACATTGATCTTGTTTTTAATCTGCAGTGCATGGCATAATAACAGGGTTCATTTCAGAAAGCTGGCATCAGTGATGGCACACAAGATGTTCTTTTTTCACTTTGATACAATGTGTTTTAGTTTTCAAATTGTCACTTTTATTTTTTATAAACAGGTGAAAATTTATTTTTTTCTTTGGATCATGTGTTCGTGTATAAAAAAGTAAAATATGTCAAATAAAAACTGTAATTTAAAATTGTTAAAACTAGACAAAACGCTTAAGAACAAAATGACACATAGACATAATATGCACATAAAAATTAGATCCTTATGATGTATTAATCATATTTTCTTCAAGATTAAAAAAACAATTTCTCACCTCAATTTATGTCATAAAAATTCAGTAAAGTCAGTAATGATGTGAAATATTATTACAGTTTAAAATATTTATTTTCTATTTGAATATACTTTAAATGTGCCTCCTCTGTAATTTTATGAGTTCAATAATGTTTTATAAGATGTGCTCAGATTAGCAGGGGTCCGAAAATTTGCAATGAAATGTCAGAGATTTCCATATGACCTCTTTGAACTTTCAACAACCAAATTATCTATTCACATTTATGTTATAGGTCTTTGCTCTTATGTCAACAACTATTCCATTTGTGCATATTTAAATAAACAGGTTTAAAAAAACAATAAGTTGAATCCTGAATAAAACATAACTGAGAACTTAATTAAGTCTCCTGAGCTGAAAAAGCAACCTTTGAGCAATAAAATTATTCTCACTTCAATGCAGAGAAAGAAAAGTGGTGACTCAGCAAAAAAAAAGGACAGATGTTTAAAGGAACGATGCACCCCTAAATGAAAATGTTCTCATCATTTATTCACTTCTGCCAAGCACAGAATAAACTTACCTGTCATTTCCCAGCAAGAACTGAGTTTTTTAAACTTAAAAAATGATGCACTATGAAGGTGTTATTATTAATATCCATGTGATACATTTCAAGTCTGAAATAATATAGCTTTGTGTGAGACTGAGAATCAATATTTTTTTTTAACAAATCACGAACGAGACACTGTGTCCTCTGAGGGGACACTATGGGGAACACCTCGTCGTGACCCGTGTCTGAAGCATACTTTGAAAAACGCAAACGTGTTGGCCGGCGACAGCCTCTGACGTCACTACCGGCGCGACTATAAATACGCGCCCGTAGGACCCGTCACTTATCTTCTTCGTGAAGTTTGCGTCCGAAGCATGGCAGGGAGCTAGAGGACGCAGTGTCTCGTTCCCTCTCAGGGAACCATGGTTACATTCGTAACCTGAGACATTCCCTGCCAAGGGAACTTTGAACTGCGTCCTCTAGGGGTCGCTTTTGGGAACAGTATACCCACGCCTCCGTGCTGAGGGGAGTGCAGGCCAGAATCATGGCAAACACTAAGTACAGTAAGCAAAGTGTTCACGTGCACACTGACCACCATGTGGTTTTGAGAAAGAACACAGGCTTAATGTGTGTACTGAAAGGTTCCTAAGCATCGCAGAGGCACTGGATCGCATGGGAGAGGCCAGCTCCAATTTTCCAAACCTCAAGCAAGGGGAGCATTACCTGAGGCAGTACATACAGAACGACTTCCGTAACTACCACCTCCACCTTCCCATTGGACGTCGCTAAGCGGCCAGGAGGTCCCTCAGGGTGACCTGGCCGGACATCCATGAAATTCCCTGCAGTGCTGCAAGGAAACTCACAGAGTTTGTTAGTAGACATATAACCACCAGCAATATAACACCCATAAGCAGATAAAGAAAGGGTTACATACTCACCCACCCTCCTGTACCGGAGTCCCGCTTACGGGGCGCCCCCTTTTGGTCCGGACCATCAGTAAGGTGGTTACTATGAATATAGGACCAACCAAAAACATCATAGGTCCAGCATATGAGACTATGTGAGAAATTTTCCACCTAACCTCGATCAGGTGGAGAGCTGGTGGTTACAGGGGAATTGGGCAGGGGAGGATAAAAGCAGAAGTTAAAAACATCCAAAGGAAGTGAGTAACTACTTAGGTATCGCTCCAATCCGGACGAGAACGCTGCCTCATCTGAATCACACCCCTCAGGTCCTGCTTACCTCTTCGTGACCCACGATTCCTCTTGCCCCTGCCCTTAGGTGGGGGAGGAGCGCAAGCCGCGACACTAGCCTTCTGCGCCCGTCTTTGATCCTCAGATCGAGATGGGCCAGGACCCCTTTGTTGTTCGGGCTCAGACCTGGACCTTCGTGGAATGAATCACCATCTCGAAGGAGGTACCGAAAAGCTCAGAAGGGGAGAGCGGAGCGTCGAGTAGAAACCCCCTTTCTTCCCTCCCGATATCTGCCACCCACAGATGTCTCTCTGTTACCACCATGGCCGCCATAGACCTACCCATGGCGGAGGTGGCCTGTTTGGTAGCACGGAGAGAGAGGTCTGTGGTGCGGCGCAGCTCGGCTACCTGGTCAGCTGAAAGGCCCTTTGGAGGATTTGGAGGAGGCTCAGCCTCAGCTTCTTCACCACTCTCAGATATCTCCTGCTCTTTCTGGGTAGAACCCAGCAGAGCACTAACTTCAGTATCAGAATGGGTTAATGACAACACATCTTCCTCCTGAAGTTCACTCTCGTCTGCCACCAAGAGTGAAAGGAAAAGTCCCCCTCTACACTCTTCAGCGAGATCCACCTGTGATCCCCACAAGCTCATTCTCCTCCGTGCCTCGGCAACGGCGGGTCCTGAGCCGCGGGAACCAGATGGCTGTCCCTCTTTCCTCGAAAAGAGAGACAAACGAGAGCGGAGCTTTTTCACAGAAAAACACTCGCAGTGGACCAAGGACATAGCGCGCGTGCTCTTCGCCCCCAAACAAGAGACGCAAAGACTGTGTGTGTCATCAGGTGTCAAATAACACTGACATGGATGCACACACTGTTTAAACGCCTTGCTAGTTAATGCCATGATAACAATGATAGATCGCTCTTACCGTTTTGGTTTCTCAGATGCATGCTTCAAACAAAACAGTCAATGAAGACGAAGAAGATAAGTGACGGGTCCTACGGGCGCGTATTTATAATCGCGCCGGTAGTGACGTCAGAGGCTGTCGCCGGGCCAACACATTGGTGTTTTTCAAAGTATGCTTCAGACATGGGTCACGACGAGGTGTTCCCCAAAGCCACCCCTAGAGGACGCAGTTCGAAGTTCCCTTGACAGGGAACATATTCCACTTGATGTTTACAATTTTAGTGATCGAGTTCAAATATATAAAATTTATTTAGTTTGCATTGTAAACAAATATGATGAATTATGCCTATTAGTGTGACAATTTTAAATTAAGTGATGTTCTTTTGCATCAGTTTTTGAGGGTTTTACCGCTGGCTTTGAAAGTCATAATTGTGTAGCCTAACTGTGATTTGATTTAAATAACATTTTATAATTGAACAAAAAGGTTGTCAACCCGATTAGAATGTGGTATTGTTGGTAAATGTGCAATTTGCTGTATAGCAATTCTTTAATGTGAGCCCTCCTGTCAGTGAGAGAGAGATAGATCAGAACAAGGTCCACAACAGCAAAACTTGTAGTTTAGACAAATGTCACTGTCTAAATGTCACAAGGATATGAGGCAAAGTGTGTTTGCAGAGGGATCCGGAAGCGCCTTGTTTTCTTCTGCTTCAGAATACTGCATGCAGACCATGATTGTAGTCAAAAATGTGATATTTACTGAAGCAGCCTTATTTGAAACAAACATGAGTGACATTTGATTGCTGTGTTTCCTCTGAAGAAAAATATATTTTCGTTCTGATAAAAGATGATTTGTTTTGATAGGTACACTGTACACTTGATGTTCAAGAAAGGTTTGTTTTATATAAGCTGTTCTCTAAAATGAGGTGAAATATAAAGGATAATTTATCACTCTTTTGAACCTATAATATTTGATTCTGCTTTTTAAAGCAACACTGTGTACATTTTGGCGCTCTAGCGGTTAATAAACAGCGCATCCCGCGGAAGAACATTCTAACCGGAGCTACTTTACCAAGTTTATGTCTATGGCGATTCACGCAGGTATGTGTTACTCCGCAACGGTGATGACCTAAACAGGCTACAATAGACCAAAAATAATCACTTATTATAAATGTACCGTAGTGATTTGGGATAAGACAAAAGCGTGGTTTGGTAGATAAATGTATGATGTACTCGCTTATTATAAACATTTTTGCAAATTTTGAACATAGAAAAAGTTACATAATGTTTCATACATTTATACCAACATTTAAATGTTTGATGGGTTGTTAGGTCAGTCTAAAATTGCCAAAAAAACAAAAAAAAACAAAAAAACCCCCAAAACAAAACCCGCACTAGATAGACTGATAGACTGATTTTAACTGTAGGTATGTTTTGTAGGTAGGTTTTGTGCATTTCGAAGAGATCTAAACCCCTCATATAATTAAACAAACTCCAATCCATTCATATTGTGCTTTGTTTAGTGCCACAGCTCTTCTCATTGTATTTTTTCACTGTATGTGAAACTAAATAATTCTCTTCAACGTGCTTACACCTACAGGATTTCTGTGCCCTACATTTCTGACACTAATCGTTGTGTGACGGGATGCTCACAGATGATCCTGATGAAAATCTAAGCTTAATAAGAGAACGAAGTGCAGGCGTGCGGTTGTGTTGACGTCCATGAGCATAATCTACCAAAGAGAGACTCTGAATGACAAAATACAAGATTAGGAATGGAAAATAGTCTCATGTGTGTGGGCCTTGTAGGAAAACATCTAATGTATTTTAGGCTTTGAATAGAACATGGTTGAATATCATCCGTACCGTCTAGGCAGTATTCTCCAGTATTCTGTAGTTTTTCCATGAGTTGCTATGGGGACATGCATTTTTATTATGCTACTGTATGTATAAAGGTGCATAAAGATTGTCAGGTTTTTTGGAAGTTTTTTCGTTTTTTCAGGCTGTGAGGCAAGCAGGAAGTCTGAACATAAATTCACATCCTTTTGAATTTACATATTTGTTTCCTCAGAATATGGTAGCATCACTACTAGAAATTTGAATTTACATATCAAATCAAATAGGTTTTTAATTATTTTAATAAATTGTCATGCAAATAATAGTAAAGATGTGGCATTCCATGCAAATGGATTGTGCTGGTATTAGATGAATTATTTGTTGTGGTCACTATATTTAGAATGTGTCCCATTTCCATCTTCAGAACTTCCCAACATGGAAATTGTTCGGCAACATTTATTGCTGAAAGTGTTGAATAAATACGAAGAGAACATATTAAAAGGGGAATTTGTTTTCCTCCGGGGGATGTTTGAGAAAAGTACTTCAAAGCTAAAATATGCACTTTAAAATCTAGGCCAAAATTCTAGGAAAAGGAATATGTTTTGTCTTTTTGTTCTCAAATAGCAGAATATTTCGGTTTGTTTTGACACACTTTTGCTCACTGTTCTTCCAGCCACAACATTCTTCATCTTTTATCTGATTCTTTAGGCTGTGTGTTGTATTCCATCTAACAGGGAATATACTCAGAACTTTGGCTAAGATTCTGGCAATGTTCTCTCAATGTTGTTAACAAACTTTAGTCCAGTGATGTTAATATAATGTTTGTTCAAAGTTAACTTTTCTAAATGTTAGGACTTCAAAAGTAACATTCCTATAATGTTTGCCAAATGATAAAACAGAACGCTCCCTTAACATTTGTATAAGTAAGAAACCAAGATTTTTTTTTTTAACATTATATATTATGTGTGATTGCTACCAATATAATATATAATTAACAATAAATGAACCAGGATGCACTTCAGTCTCACAAATGCATGATGTTTTTTTTATTTATTTATGTAGACTGATATGGTGGTAGAAAAATGCATGGAGAAAAACTGCACGTGGAGAAGAGGGAGGCTTGTTTGAACTGACAGAGAAAATATAGGTTATCAGGTCAATATTTGCCTGTTTCAGTATGACATGTTTTATAGTGACAGTTCAGCCTCGAGGTAGTTTGTTTTGTAGCTATTCTTGAATGTGCTGTTGTTGTCATCAAGGCTCAACATTTTACAGTTTTTTTTGTTCTATTATTACAATCAAGGCTTTATTATTTGTGTATAAATTGTGTATAGACAATATTTTATTCATTTTCAACAGCTTTTGCTGTCTTTTTAAATCAAGTTTTCAAATATAATGTTTAATATGTGAGGTGTATCTTTGAAAAGTTATTTGCACATTTTGGTTGATTGCATTTTTCTTTGAATAACATTAGCCTACTTCTTATAGTCTACTTATATATTCTTTAATCTCTGTTTTTTGATGTTACAGTATAAGCCACAGGAAAGCAGAGAAGACTAATTCTTAAATGCACTGTCCACAGTGAATCAAAGAAAAGAACGGTGTAATTTACTAAATAAATAAATTCTAATAATAAAAGAATGCAAAGCTCTTCTGCACAATTTTGTGTGAAATGCTAAATAGCAGAATGATTGAAATGTGCCAGCAAGGCTATGGTTGTGATATCATACTTTCAGAAAAGATAACTTTGAATGGCTCACACGCATTGTATCATTTACTCAAATGATTCATTCAGAAACGCGGATTAATTTATTGCCTATACCACTGCTGATGCTCAACGCTTCTGCTTCTGCTTTGTTTGGAGATTATTGGCGGTATTGGCCATACTGTATCTAAAATGTAAGTACTCACTTAATGTTAGCTATTGAATAATTCATTCAAATTATTCGTTCAGAAACGATCGAGGATTCATTTAGTAACGAAACATCGCTGTGTTGATGCTCAACGATTCTGTTTCTACTTTGTTTGGAGCTATTTTCACATAATAAAACAGACAACATGGGGCATATTGTGTCTAATTGTAAGTATTAGCTAATATTATATATTGAATCATTTATTAAAATTATTCGGTCAGAAAGTGTTTGGAGCTATTTTCATATAGTAAAACAGACAATATTGACTATACTGTGTCAAAAATATGACTGTTAAGTACTCACTTATATTGGATCATTCATTAAAAATTATTCGTTCGAGAATTCAACATCATTACATGCTGCTTTGATTTAGTTTGGAGCTATGTGTACATATCATGACTAAAATGTAAGTTCTCACGTAATATTAGCTATTGTTTGTTTAATGAACTGCTGTGTAAAATCTAAATTGTTAACAGCACTTTTGCTCATTGTAGGCTATTGCTAGCCTATAATGACTATAAATAAATAACTATAAATATTAAAACAAGAATTCACACAGGGCCATTTCTTTTTGTCATATCTTTCATTTTGGAGCATTTCTGTTCATTTTTTACCACCAAATCTATTCAGTTCAAACCTTACCAATACACAAACATTCACTTCTTAACATATGAACTTTTGCAACTCGAGCTTCATAATCTGTATGTTTTTAATGACTATATCCAATCAGGATCATCATAAAGCAGTATCCTGCACTTGTGTCTGTACCTCTGACTCCCTGTTTAAAGTGTCATGCAGAGGGGAACGAAAACACCCTCAGGAGACTGAACAGAGTTTCTCTTTTAATAGCGCTTTCCTTGCTCATTAAATGACTCCTCTCTCTCATTCTCCAGAGGTGCCCTGCCTGTCTCTGGGTCTGCGGACATGAGGGGTGAAATTAAAGAGAAAGAAAACCAAGGCCAGCACCCCCGAGCCATGCTGCCTTTTATCTTCCAGAGAGCCAGGGAGTCATCAGCAGTTTAAATTAAGGCCTGAGTCTGCCAATCAGCATGCGTGCTGTCTCTCAGAGGACATGGATGGTTTGTGATGTAAGGTCAGTGTCTGAAGAGAGAAGTCCAGGGCGTTAATGGCCTAAACAGTAAAATCAATACCTATGAATTAATCTGCACCAAATGTCATTCAAACAGTGTTATGGATCTGATGCACTGACACCCTATTGTTTCTCATATGAAAGATATGAAGCTCATTGAATCTTTATTTAGAGACATATATTTATATTTGGCTCACATGTGCATTTAAGGTATACATTTTATTCATAACTGGACCCTGTGACCTTGCTAGTGCCACTGAGATAGGAGCTCACAATATTTCACAATATGTTGTAATTAGAAGGCAGACATGCATTCATTAAATTTGTATTTTGTACAATGCCTCTGATGATGTACTGTTTTGCAGTTCAACAACTGCAGTGAAGCATGTTGCTGCACACATCAGCTGATTATCATCATTCAGTGGGACAGATAAAACGAATGAGAAACATAAACATCCTTAGTAACATGAGCAAACATCATTTGATAATGATTTAGAGAGTTATTAGTGTGTACACCTAAAAAATAGACATCCCAGCATCGATATATTGTCATAAAGTTTATATTTGAATGTACATGAGCAGTAGATTTATTCTGATGTGCGCACAGGTTTTTTTTAAGACTGGGGGTAGTTATTACGTTTTACTTCAGTGAGTATTTCTAAGGGTTGGTTTATTTTTTCAAGTAAATTTCTGTATTGACACATTAAATAGTCTACTTTAAGCTTTTTAGCTAAAATTAAAACAATTTAGCAAAAATATCAAAGCATTGTTTTTATAGTAATAATAATGATAGAAAAAGTGATTACAGTAAAGTAAGATTTCAAAATATGAAACATGTTACCTTACATTCATAAAAAATAACCTTGTCCTCAGAACTCAGATCAAAGTTTTTATGTTAAGAAACAATATTAAGAAAAATCACAAAAGAATATAAAATTCAATATACAAAACCATTGCTAGAGATCAGAAATGCTTTTGGTTTTTTGATCTGAAGCTAGTCTCCCCTTCCACTAGAGATATGTGTTACGTAAACAAGGTGTTATTCCTTTCCATCTTCAGTAAATGGCAAAAAAATGACTCATTTTTGTTAAAAGTATTTTCAGAGTTTATGAAATCTGACCCCTGATTTCACGCTGTCTTGCTCTTACCTTGACTTCTCACCTGAGTTCATTTGAAAGTGTCCAACACAGATGTGGTTGCCATGGACACCTGAATGCAGAGTCAGAGAAAGCATCACTTAAGAGAAGACAAGAAACTGACCAATTGCTCATAGCTGATTTAGACTGTAGCATCTGTATTGATCTGGCTGTATTCAGTTCGCTGATCAGTAATAATTGCAGAGAGCTGCTTAACGAGATATAAACAAGGACAAACGGACCCGCTGGACCCCAAGAGCCAGTTCAAAGGGAAGTGAACATTAGGGACACTTTTGATCATCGCTTAAAAGAACATGAGGTAGTTTGTTTCTCATTCTCATGTCTTTAAATGGTAAGCGTATAGTTTTTTATTTCTACAAAATCACCTTAAACCTTGGTTTTAGCTCTATATTGGAGGATTGAGTTAATAAACTCAGTCTAATAAGAAATCAAATATTAGTGAAATAACCTTTTTAGGAGTAGATGACAGAAAGCTTTAGTTCATTAACTTATTTGTGCCACAAGGTGGCGCTGGAGTTCAAAGAATGAATCACATTCACTCATGTTATTGTGTATATAGATACAGTATGTTTTTGTTGTTGTGCACAAATACATGATTTAATATGTTTCAGTATTAAATGAAACTAATGGCTGTAAACAAATCTTTTGACAAAGTAATCATTTAAGGCTTATTTATATGATGTGTTTACACATGTTTATATGCAGTTTAATATGCAGAGGGAACTAGTAAGCCATTTATAGGCTGATTCGCCTGAAGATATAGATCCACAGATGTGGAAAGTGGTCAGAAAATCTGAAAAATCATTTGACAGTTTTAATGTTTTGTGGCATAGAAAGTACAGGGCATCACGTAACTTCTTGCTGAAGTGATATAAGTGGAGGTCAGTTAGGGGAATGTTTTCGTAAGGTTGAAAATGTCTTTGAGAACTGTGACGATTATATTGTTATATTGTGTTCTTTCTGGCACCAGGTTAAACTCCTTTAATAGGATTTATGTCATTAGCAAAAACCTCTTAAACATGATCATTCTGGGGCTTAAAGGGATCATTTAGCATGCAAGGTGTAATCTGTTTGTTTTATTTTGTTTATTTATTTTATTTATTTTTACCCCATCCATTATTACAATATGTGCTAAACCTCTTTCGGTTCTCACAATACAGGAAGCAACAAAAAATCAGAATAGCAGATCTTATATTAACTTTTGTCATAGAATAGAATATGCATAAAGAGTAATCAAATTTATCTTTAGTTGCCATCCTTTCTGCTAACATTCAAGCTTCAGATGTCTGAAAAAATATAAATAGGTAAATATGAACATTTTACAAAAATAAATAAATAAATGTATTGGCCTATCTAATTTTACAATTAGTTACAAAAGAGTTAAGTATACATAGACCCCCACTGTTCAGCACAGCATTAAAAAACATCCTACGTAATTTAATATTAACAGAAAATAATATATAAATGTATGTGTGTGTATATATATATATAGAGAGAGAAAGAAAGTTTTGTTGATTTTGTGATTGCAGTAATTTCAAAAACTGTATGATCTTCAGTAAAAAACAAACAAAGAAAAAATATAATTGAGGAAAAAACAAATATTAATTCAGTCTATCTTGATTGTATTTTTTATTGTTTTTTAGGATTTTAATAAAATTAGATTTTTTAATATATGAATATTAATTATATAAATAATATATTATGTACGCTATTGCAGTTGACATTATCATGAATTAAGAATTTTGTAATTAATAAGAATTATTTTGTTGACATTAGGATATTTTATTATAAATTCACTGTGGGTTTCACTGATTTTACAGTTTTAAAAAAATGGCAATGCTACACTTCATTATTTTAAATAGTAATGAATGCAAGACACATGATTCATTATGTGGATGATTCTGTATGAACATATCTTTCTCCTGTCCCTGGATCTTTAGAATATATTTAGAATAATACATTTGTAGTATTTTTGTAGTATTTTAAATATGCTGATATTGTAATCAAAGATTAAGTTTTCTATTTTCTATCATTTTAATACCATATTCCCATTCGTCATTTTCAGCTAAGCAATCAAAATACTCCACTGAACACTATTCTAATGTATTTCATCTCTTTTTCCCTGTTGGTCTGGTTTTTCCTCAAATTTACTGTCACTTAGAGCTTTTCTGTGGTTCAGTTTGTGCCTCCTTGGAAAAGCACAAAAGGTGTCTGTAAAACTGCCCATGTCTGTGTGATTTGTCCATTTTCTCTGGAGGCTTCAGGCTTTTTTTTCTGTTTCTGTGCAGCCATCAGGCTCTCAAACAGGAGCGATTGTTTCTCTTTCTGCCTCAGCATTAATTTAACCTTGTTGTGTTCTCTCGCCGTTAATTAAAATTCTTCCTGGCTTCTATGGGTCTGATCTAGATCTTACATTATGCTGTGGGGTAGCTGACAGGTCTGAACGGGGCGACCTGGACATGTGACAGATACAGGACAGCCGCTGCCGTCTACTGATCGGCTGGCACGCAATCTGGTCACTAACTAGGCTAAATTAGCAGGTTGCATGCAAAAAGTGTTGAGTTTGAGCCAAATCGAGGAATATTGTTTTTTTTTCTTCTTCTTGCTTCTCAAACACTTTCTTTCCCCTGGGAGGCACAGAATCAGATTATCTCATTAGTCTAAACAAAACATTTTAGAGAATGTCAAAATCTTAGGCCACAGGTTTTCACAAAGACTTAAAGCTATAATATGTGCCTTGCAGTGTTTCAAATGTATAAACCAAATGAACTTGTGACCATCCGAAAGTTCAAATCTGTGGTCCAGCTTTACTTCATAGTGATAATGTTAGATATTCTTTATGTGTGTTTGTATATATTGATATAGCATGGAAAAACAGAATACCAAATATCAAGTGGCATTTGCAAAAATGTTTTTGCTTTAAACCATTTGAGTTTTGATCTTACTTTATGGTTAAAAACTGAGCAAAGTGTGTTCTAAAACAGACCAGTTCAGTTCAATTCAGTTCAAAGTAGACCAATATACTTTACAAAAAAACTCATAACTGCACCATCTAATTGCAAAAAAAAAAAAAAGAATATATATATATTTTTTTTTCAGTTATGCGTTTTCCATCTTAAAGCTGCATGCCTACCTGAAAGTGACCTCTGAAGGGTTAGCATTTATTGTGAAAGAGGGTCATGCCCAAGGTCAGAGTTCAACTGATAAAGTGTGACTTGCTCAAAAGACATTCCACTTGCTAGAAGGGTCAGTCAATGACAAAGGTTGAAGGTCATGGTCTTCACTGAAATAAATTATTAAAAGACTGAGTGAATCCTATTTATCTGGCAGAGAACTTATGTACATTTAAATATCCTATATGTTAAATAGATATTCTTAAAACAAACAAAAAAAAAATGGTTAAAAACATTAAAACAGTTGACTAGGCATGTAGTTTTACCTTATTCAATCAATTAATCAGTCAATCAATCAATCAATCAATAAATATCAGTGTCTTCAAAGTTTACAGTTTTTTATTTTTTTTTTATAATAAATATTAGTAATAGTAATTCTAATATAAAAATTGCAATAATAAATGCATCTGAAAATACTGGACTTTCAGTAATTATGTTCATACCGATGAAGGAACAAACATGTCTAAAGAATATAAAATTACTACATTACATAATATACAGGCATTATTTTAATTCAAATTTCATTAAAGATACTTTTAAACTTCTAATTAAAATATAAAAAGCCTTCTGGTGTAATACCATATTAAACCCACAGAGGGCTCATGTGTTTAAATATTAAATGTTTGGATCTTCAACTGTCTTGTAAAACATATCCTTAGTCCCAGTAGCATTTTGACTCTTAACTGTGCAAATAACATGAAAAATGAAAGTTACATTACCAAATACTTGCATGAAGGACTTACAATAACATACAATGCAGGTATAATAATTCTAAGAGAAACTCTTTCCCCATAATATTTTCTTCTATGAATGACTTACGTCTTGTGTTCTGAAGGTGTGTTTTCCGAAGGAGTTCTGCCTTAAATGGGTCTATTTCGTTGTGTAGTTCATGACCTCAGCTCAGGATTATTAAAGTGGCTGAAACTCTTCTAAACAAAACATAACGAGACATACTGGCAGCCGATCCAAAACGTGACTGTATAACAAACCATTTACAGCTTATTAAACTAGAGAGAGGAACACTAAAACAGGGAGAAAGCATCAGTAATAATGGAGACGAGAAAACATTCCTGCATAGAAGAATCGGTGGGGGCTTCAGGCTCCAGTGTCGTCTGGTCTGTTTCATGCTGTCGGATGTGCCTCTTCTTCAGCCTGTAGGCCTGTGACCTTTGACCTCTCCTCAAATCTGCTGCCATGTGACCAGTGTTGGGAAGGTTACTTTGGAAATGTAATAGATTACAGATTACAAGTTACCCTGTTTAAAATGTAATAGTAGTGTAACTTTTTCAATTACTTTATTAAAGTAATGTAACTAATTACTTTTGAGTACTTTTTGATTACTTTTCTAAATTTGTGAAAATTAAAGAATAATAAATAAAAGCATATACATCAACTTAAATACAGTTATCTAATAAGCATGTGACGTATTCTGTGTAATAAACTCCTGAAATATTGGTGTTTTTTTTAAACTGCTGTCTCTGTATATGATGATAGTTTTCTCAAAATAAGTAAAATGCACATGAAGTGACACAGAGCACTTCTAGAAATTATGTTTATGTGCTCATGTACTCCTATATTGAGATGGCAGAGGTTGAAAACACTGCGAGCTTCAGTAGGCCTACTGTATGTGTAGTAAATGAAACCATGTCTTTGCCATTAATTTACAGGAGGGGCGGACTGGGAAAAAATTTCAGACTGGAAAATTCAAGTCTTCAGTGTCACATGATCCTTCAGAAATACTTGCTATTATTATGAATGCTAAAAACAGTTATGCTGCTTTTTATTGTTGTGGGGAAAAAAAATCAGGATTCTTTAAAGAGAAGAATTCCAAAAGAACAGCTTTTATTTGAAATAGAAATCTTTTGTAACGTTCTAAACTGACTTGCCTTAAAAGTAAGTTTGGATGCAGTCATTTAGCTGAACTTTAATTCCAGTCTTCTCTCTCCATCATAACAACACATAGCCAGCGTGTCCTTCCTGTAACCGGAACATTATCCAGACATCGACTAACACCATTCCAAACCTTTCCCTGTTTTAAAATGCATCTCATTTGTTGCTATGGAAAGGAAATGGCATTCATTCTTTCAAATATGGCCCTGTTTCAAAACACTTCCTGTCAGTGTAAAAGAGCCAACAGTACATTCTGTCTTTGTATTTGCTTCCACACCAGGAGCAGAGAAATGCTGTATGAGAGGTTTCCCCTGTGTAACACCTTCATGTCAGAGACACTGGTGGCTTTATAGCGAGCGCTGCTCTGGACCAGGTGGAAAATCCTTCAGTTTGAATTATGCTTGTTTTGGCACCTCCGTATCATGAGCCAATGTATATTTATCAAGAGCCTGACAGTCTCACATTATTCCAGGAAATAGAGGTTTGCTGTGTTTGTGCTTCATACAATGTAGTGTTTGGCATGATCATGAGTTGGAAACCCTCAGTCGATAATTTGGAAAGTGTTACAAAAGTAAAACTTGAATTAAAAATATAATAAATTAATAAAAAATATGCATCACTGTCTTCAAAAAAATACTTCTTGAGCAGCAAATCAGCATATTAAAGCCTGGAGTATTGATGCAAAAAATTCAAATTTGCATTACAGATATAAAATACATTTTAAAATATATGCAATCAGAAAACAGTTCACAATACTACTGTTTTTACTGTACAGTAATTCAACCTTGGTGAGCATATATACTAATAACAGAAGACCTACTACGACATAAAAAAAACAGTTATGGAGGAAAATGATCTTTCTGAGATGCTTTTCATCATCTCCTGGTGTATTTGCTTGGATTAAACTCTCTGAGGTGTGTGTGACGTGCAAAAGAAAATAAGCCCATCTCTCACTGCCTTGTTTCCTTCATTAGTTCAGCCTGAGTGAGACTCAAACAACAGAAATGAGTGATAGTGAGACATTTTACAGAGATGCGAGAAATGAGAGAACATTTTGTAATGCTTACTTTTGAGGGATAATTTTTTTCACACAGTTTCTCAAGCTTAGCTGATATGCGGTCTATAGCTAACATTTTCACCTTCTCACTTTAAATCTTAAAACTGGGGGGAGTAGGTTTCATGGCTGTGTTATCATCATTATCTGAAATCTTTTTTGGTCTTGTTTTCTGCCTCTCTTCAAAGTAGAACAGACATCAATAGAAGTAAGCTAGAGGCACAAGAAACCCTGTTGAAAAAAATAACATTTTTGCATGGCCTTACTTGAAACGAAAGTTATGCAACAGGACACACACAATATATCCCAGCTCTCCCACTGAGATGTGTGTGAGTTTACATTGATTACAGTTACATAAGTGAATGCTTACTTTGAAGTTCTACACCGCAAATTATGGTGTTTTAAAGTATTTACATCTTTGTATATGACAAAAATAGTATGATGTCACCTTTACATTTTGGAAAGTATATAATGAAATGTATATTGAGCAACTGCTACACCCTAAGTAGAAACTTCATGATAACTTGCTTTTTGACTGAGTGCTAGTAAATACAGTAATTTACCTGACGGCACATCACAGGTTCCAGAGTTGTGTTTACCTCGCCTAAAAACTTTTCCACTCAAGTACAAACTCAAAGGTGGATGACTTCAACTGTAATGTTTTTGCCTAAGGCATGAGCTTTACAGGTCTTTGTGGAAATTTCCAGTGGTTTCAGAGAAAAGGTCTCTCTTTTTTAGAGATAAAATTAGCATTTTTCTGTAACAGTGGGGGCTGAATTGCATACAGAGATAAATAAATAAACTACTGCTTAAATGTTTGGAATAATTATGACGTTTTATGTCTTCAGTGTTACACGATCCTTAAGGAATCATCCTAATATGATGATTTGCTGCTGAAGAAACATTTCTTATTATTATCAATGTTTAAAACTGTTTTTGTGGAAACCATGATACATTTTTCCAAGATTCTTTAACGAATAGAAAGTTGACAAGAACAGCATTGATTTGAAATAGAAATATGTTTTAACATTATACATGTCTTTACTTTAACATTTTATTAATTTAATGCATTCTTGTTGAATAAAAGCCTTTTTTCAAAATCTCACTTACCAACAACTTTAAAAAATATTAAGCAGCACAGCTGTTTTCAACACTGTTGATGATAAATAATAAAATATATTTCTTGAGCAGCAAATCAGCATATTAGAAGGATTAGAAGAATCATGTGACACTAAAGACGCTAACAATTCAGATTTGCATCACAGGAATAAATACATTTTAAAATATATTCAAAAAGAAAACAGTTATTTAAAACTGTGAAAATATTTCACAATATTACTTTACTTTTCATGTATTTTGATCAAATGCAACCTTAGTTAGTGTAGGAGACGTCTTAAGAAAACATGAAAAACTCTTCTTGATTCCAAACTTTTGACCAGTAGTAATGTATCACCTAAGCACAAACCATGGGCCAATGAAATGTAATCAACCAACCAACAAGTTAGCACATTAGTAACACAAGGATGCAGCATGAATGAAGAGGCTGATGAATTCAGTGTTTGGGGGCAGGACTATGTTTTTTAACCAATGGCAAACAGTGGAAGTCTTCAGAAAACCTGTTTGAAAACAGTAAAAAAAATCACATCTTTGTTTGGCAGAAATCGAAAGAGTAGGTTACTAGTGTGCTATTGCGAAATAAGCTTCCACTAGCGTTGCCGAAATGACTCACTTCACCTTTAGAGAGCAGAAAATTAGTACAGCTTTCTTAAGAACATTTGCTCAGTTTCTGTGGACTTTTGCAGAAGTAGATTCCATGGAAAGTTTGAAACCTGAATGAAAAAGCATAATTTTTAAGGACAAAGCTGAATTATGTTGCAGCTGTCTGGCACTTAGACTCAGACTATTCAGTATTGCTGCAAACAAACCTCTGCGTTGCCAAGATACTGCAGCAGCAAGATCTTGATAAACAGGACAAAGTTTGTCTTCAGGCTATTAGTTTTTACGACCATGTAGAGCCTGACCCTCTGCCTCAGTCCAGTGGCTTTATTTATGGCCATAGTCTTTGTTTTCTTTCAGGAATGCTGAGAATGCTATAGGCTGATCTCTCTCTCTGTCCCAACAAGACACAAATGAATAGTACTGGCATCTCCTTTTAGACACAATCTCACCCACATCCACTACTCCTACAGGACAAAATCTGAGGAATGCAGGATGCTAACAAGACAAGTCAATTTCTCTTTGTTTTCTCCATCTCCTTTGTTTTTTTTTACCGTCCACCTACTGTACATGCTCATGTGGTGCAGTATCTGACTGGTTTTATAATTTAACAATGAACTGATACACATTGAACTTCATAAAGGGATCCCTCAGTATGGTAAACTGTGGAATATTTCTCTTGGTAGGTTTATTGCGGAAAGTCAGTTTCCGTGATATATATCTTCAGTTAACACATGCTAGCCTTTTGTGACAACATGCCCCAATAGTAGGTCATGTTCTCTAGCTGTAATGGGCCCAAGTTGTCACAATGGGAACCTGCCATTAAATAATCTATTATAGGCTTTTCAGCAATATTTAAATAGCAAAAAAGTTATAAAGCACAAAATAATATACTAAAACTACTGATATTTTTGAACGTTTGACCTTCAATGGAGTATATACTCTTTGTGACAACTAGCCCCACCTGTCCCCTTTTTCTGAAATAACAAAAAAGAAAAAACAATCAAACAAAATAATAAACTAAACAAGAGAGTTTTTTTATTCATTTATTTTTTTCATATTTAGCTTCACAATGTAAAAACATATATGCTGTAGGTATATGCCTTTAAGATTTGGTAGTGTGGTTAATGAAACTGTCAGTATAAATATATCTGTACATGAAGGACGTTGTGATGGGAACATCGTATATGTTTGCAGAAATGTACACATTATCACACAGGCTGTATGATGTTGTGGATGAGCAACAGTACACAGAAAAAGCCTCATTTGATCTGCATGTTCAACATTAAAATCTATGCATGCTTAAATTTAACTTAAAAGGCACAGCGGCTGTGTGTCAGTCGCATTACTTTGCAAAACAAGGTGTGCAAGACACTCCGAAGCTAAAGGCTAAAAACTTACTCGGGGAAAGAAAATTCAGCCTCATCAGTTCAGTATTGGCATGTCATATTTATGGGCTCATGACAAATAGATTCCCTTTAGTTCTCAATAAAAATCACTTCCTAAGAAACTGACTTATTCATGATATTGAGTACATCATCCAAAATGGATGGGCCCAAGTCGAGTTCGAGAGAGAATAGGGATCCCGTGATTTGAGAGAGCGACTCCTGTGAGTGGCTTTTGCTTTTGGAGATTTCAAAGTCCGAATCGCATAGACGACCCTCTTCAACACCGCTATCTCTGTCCGCCCAGTCACCCTTGATGCTGAACATCTCCGGTTCATACTCAAAGACTGAATCGCCATTGTTACCATTGTTAAAGTTTCCATTGGCATCCGCATTCCCATTAACAAAGACAGACAAAAATGTTTCAAGCTCATTTTCACTGCTGTGTATCTTCTTCTTTGCAAGTGATTTCTCAGGCGTCTCAGTGCGGTCGATTGAAGGTTCATCCTCTTCTGGGACGGGGCTGGGGTCGCTCCTGAAGGCACTGATGGACTGAAGCAGGGTCTCCATCTGCAGGATTTCCAGATCTTCAGAATCGGCTGGAGGAGTAAATGGCTCAGACAGGCGATCCTGGGCCATGGGAAACACGGTGGTGGAAATCAAAGGTAGAGTCAGCGCTTGGCTGCCCCCGATGGTTGGGAGTGAGATTGCGTTCTTCAGGACCGGCGATGGAGTTTCGACGCAAGACGCATCGGAGGCGCTATTAGCTCTTGTGAACTCCCCGTGGATGCCATATTGAGGTCGAATACAACCACCTTTCCCCGGTAGAAGCTCAAAATTTCCTTGCAGGAACGACATGTCACCGAAGGCATCGCACTCGCCACCCTTTCCAATGTGGATAGTGTGTCGAAAGTCCCCAAGAGGCGGGCTGATCATATCCGGGGATAAAATGTCCCTCAGACGGCATTTCTTTCCCTTCTTACTGTAGTTGGATTTCAGGTAGATGGGCGTTTTGGCAGGCATCCCTGCAATAGAGTCCAGCGGTTATGGAGAGGAACGGGGAACACTCTGGAAGTTCAGATCTCCTTGGTCGTGTAATAAACTTGCTGGAGAAGTGCAGGCGTTACATTCTCAGAGAGCAGCTGTTTTAAATGTGTCCTCAATCTTCACTGAAGATAATCCAGCTCGAATGTTTGGATTAATGTCCTTTACCTGGATGAATACCTGGATGGATGGAGAAATAATTTAGTTTTCTTTGTAATCTGCATCAAAAACCTTTGTTGTGTTCAAAAATCCAATAGTGAATTTCTTTTAAATGTTAAAGTAAATGTCACATCTATCTTAAGCACGTACAAAGAGAGATCAAAGAAAACATTTAACACTGTCTGAAACGTCTTTTGGAAATGGACAGAGAGATGGTGGATATATGATAGATAGATATACATAGAGAGACATGTTATTCATTTCAAAATGACCATATGCATGTTTACATGTTTAATTAACACCACATGAGTCAAGAAGCTTTAAAGATAAAGAAAGGATTTCTAGAGATAAAGTAGAAATTGACAGAGTTTTAGAGTGGCTTTAGAGGGCAGGAACTGACAGATAGGAGAGAGAGAGAGAGAGCGAGAGAGAGAGAGAAGGAGAAGGGTAACCACAGATCATAAGAGGGAGAGAGACTTCTTGCCCATTTATGGACATATTTCCTTTTGAGAGTCCTTTAAACACTGACCCTTACTGACAGACTGCAAACAATCACTAAAGCAGCAACTCAGCCACAGCTAGCCAAATATGTATGACTGAAAAAACATCCACATTCCCTCTGCAGCAGAGCCCAACGTCCTCTCGCTCCTTAAAGACCCTCTGCACTAAACCATTTAAGACCTGGGGCCATTTTCATTTCAAGAGAGAACCTTTTGTGAAAATTTAAATATGCACCACATTCAAAACTTACTTCAAACTTTTGGAAAACTTGAGATTTTTCTTGTAATGATTGCTGAAGGATCATGTGACACTGAAGGCTGAAGTAATGAAAACAGTTGGGGAAAGTCGTGGCCTAATGGTTAGAGAGTTTGATTTCAAATCCTAAGGTTGTGGGTTTGAGTCTCGGGCCGGTAATACCATAACTTAGGTGCCCTTGAGCAAGGCACCAAACCCCCAACTGCTCCCCGGGCGCCACAGCATGATTGGCTGCCCACTGCTCTGGGTGTGTGTTCACTGCTGTGTGTGTGCACTTTGGATGGGTTAAATGCAGGGCACTTATTCTGAGTATGGGTAACCATACTTGGCTGTATGTCACTCACTCACTCAGTTATTTCAAATTGTGATAATATTTCACAATATTATTGTTTTTACTGTATTTAAAAAAATGTAGCCTTGGTAACCATAAGGGTTTTTTTTTTTAACTTTTTTTATTATTCTATTTGCATTATTTCAAATGTTACATATATATTTATTTGCCTTGGAATATGATAGAAATATGCAAATCAATATGTTAAACGAATACAAATACAAACAGTAAACAGCAAAAGACCAAGCAAATAAATATAACAAATAATACGATCAAAATTACTAACTCTTTCCACATTTTTTTCCCACAAAATTACTTCATATTATCAAAGGAAAGTACACTTTCTTTCTCCCACTACTACTGCACAAACATACAGTATAGACACACACTTGTTGTCAGCGCTGCATTGTGACTAACATTTTTCAGTATAAAGCATATTTAACTATCAAATCGGATTATTTGAAGCGTTTGTGAATCCGGAGGTGAGCTTTCGGGAAGGTCTGTTTTACATGCAAATTATTCAGAATTTACTCTTATATTTACGAAGGTTTAATGAGGGAGGCCCATTGTCTTGAGGTGTGGTAACACAACTGTGGAAGTATAAGTGGAATAACTGAGTTGAAGTATTAGAAACATTACGCAAACGGATGTGTAACTATACTGCAATATCAAACCAAGTACCATCTGTGTCCAAATACAGTGTGAGGCCATTGAATAATAAAATACCATGGCATTACCATCTGATAACATGAAGCCACCACAGTACTTAAAATGACAGTCTGAATGATGTCACAGCTCACTGATCCACATGCCCTGAAGATCCTGGTTAGAGACAGCCGGGGAGGACACTGTTTACAAAACACAAGAAATTAAATTTCCTTGGAATACTCGACTACCCTGTGGTAACGTCCTAACAAATCACACAGCTGATAAACTACAGGAGTACCATGAAAGTCAGCTGCAGTACAGTCCTTGACAAGGATGTAGGCTAGTCTGTTTGAGTCTGGATGAATGGTATTATTCTGGTTATCTTACAGTCTTTGTGTTTTCTTTTCCACATATTTTTGCACCAGCTCAGAGGTCACCTTGTGAGTTCATAGGGCTTTAAAAGCATTTTTGGACACTGATTCAGTGAAACATAAATAAACCTCAGTCAACGGAAAACTATTTTTATAAGTGACAAGCATCATCGGGATGGCTGAAGAATGTGTGGCTGCATGAGTGTGTCAGTGATAGAGGAAAATGTGTGTGTGTGTGTGTGTGTGTGTGTGTGTGTGCAGAAGGATTGTTGCATTGCTTCTGGTGTCCGAGCTGTGATTAATATTATATAATTATTCATATTATATAAATAATACTAAATTAACACTGAACTCCCTTTGACTTTAATCTTAAAGCTTTTGTTGCAGTAAAAATTAAACAGCAACATCTAGAAATTCGCTTGTTTGGTTACACTGATGAAAAAGTTCACAAATTCACACAAATCCTGCTGTCATGGCATGATCAAAGCAAGCAGGTGTGCGAACCCCTGGACCGGGTGAAATAAATCTCAAAGGAATCCCAAATAATACTTAGTGTAGGTTAAAGGGTTAAGGGTTTAAGGTTAAAGCTACGGTTAGTCTTCACCTTAAACTCCAGCAGGTGTGAGATGTCTTTGAATAAATGGTTCAATGCCATGACTTGTTGAACAATAACAAACAATGCCATTCAATGCAGCAGCCAGCCGCTGAGGTTTAGAAGTTGGGCAGCTGCCTCTCACACCCTCTTGATACGGCTTTATCTCAGGGCCATATCCTGCCTTCATTTCAGATCTGGAATGAGTCCAGGGGCAAATGTTGCACTTCCAAGTGCCCTGACGCCCCTGTAGAATGTCGAGATGGATCTGTCTGCCCCCTTTCCCTGGGGAACCGTATCATCACACACCCCTCAGAAGTGCATGTCAGCAGACCCTTCTGGCAGACTGAATAAGCCGAAGCATGAGCTCCACCAGCAAAGAGACAAAATGGACGTAAATTAAGACTAAGGCATAATGAGGACAAATAAGGTAGAATAAATGGAGATTCCTAACAAATATAAAAATTCAGTCACTTGCCCTCATGTCTTCTGTTAGATATTTTGAAGAATGCTGGAAACCAAACAACATTAAGTACATTGACTAACATTGTTGCTAACAATGTTGACTGAATCGGTGAGCAAATAATAGAATATTCATTTTGGGTGGACTATACCTTTAAGATTTAACTAAATTACTGAATTACTGAGATGGGATGAGACTGAATAAAAAAAGAAAAATGAAACTGATGTCCCAGAATGTGAAAAAAATAGACTCAGTGTCATTAAACAAACCAGACTGAGACTGAACTTGACAGATTAAATGAGACATATTGAAAATGAAAATCTGTTATAATTTACTCATCTTCATATCGTTTCAAATGTGCATGCATTCTTTTCATATGCAAAACACAAGATATTTTGGGAAGCAAACTAAATTGAAGCCCATGGACTTCCATTTAATGGACATTAAAAAAGAATAAACCCACTCAATACTTTTTTCTCAAAATATCTTATGTTCCACAGAAGAAAGTAATTTGTTTGGAACATGAAGGTGAGCAAATAATGATAGAATATTCCTTTTAGGATGGAGTATCCCTTTATATTTGAACTAAACAGAAATGTCCGACTAAATAAGAAGAAAATTGACTGAATGTCATTGAACAAGCCAGAATAAATGAGACTGAATACAGAAGAAAGTAAGCCATACAGTTTTGAAGTTGAGAAAATGATGACAGAACTTTCATTTTTTGGTGGACTATCCCTTTAAGATTGAACTAGATGGAATTAACGAGATGGACTGAGACTGAATTAGTAAAAAAAAAAAAATGATTAAATGAGAGGAAAATAGAAAAAAAAGTCAGATTGAGACTGAACTGGGCAGAATAATTGAGAATGAATATGACTAAATGTGACATAAGACTCAAGGCACAAAACACAATGGAATGAGACAAAATGGCAAATTTAAAATAAAGAACAATGAAGCAAAAAAAAGAGTCCAAATGAGGTGAGAGCAGCAGTCTGAAGTCTGAAGATGGATATCATTGCATGCTGTTGGTACTCAGGAAATAACTCACGTGTGAGTATGTGGGTCACATTATTATTAGAGCAAGTGCGAGCAGTGATCTAAACAAGTGCAATGATGCCATTCCCACTGTACACAGAAATGTGTTAAGACTCTCTTCAGCCCCACAACTGCGCCAATTTTGATTCTCCCTCTGACCTATTTTAGCGATAGCCTTTTTTGGCTAAAAACCAGACCACTTGGTCCTGTCTAAGAAGATGCTGTTGCTGCTGATGCTGTATATAAAGCACATGTGCATCATTTGGATGTTTTTAGCTGTTCTTTTTACAGGTGCAATATCCCAGAGCTTGTATGGCTAAATCATCTGGGCCGGTCAAGCTTTCCTCTCTTGGGTGGTTCAGGTTTTTCCTCCTCTCTTGGGTGTTTTAGGCCTAAGCTTTCAATCTTTTCAAATTCCTCTGACCACAAACGACCCTGTTGGACAATGTTCTAAATGATTAAAGACAAATACTACAGTCAGCCCAATTTGAGGCTTCCAGTGTGTTACATAAAGCAACCCTTAATTACACTCTGCTGCTGCTTTTGGAGGAACCAGGGTGGAGCGAGGTCTCTTTCGCCTCAACTTCATGCTTTTTACACCCTGCTATCCACCTCCAAGACTTCTGTTCTCAAGCTGCTGTTGTCTTTGGCTTTCCTGCGTGCAAGAGTCGAGTTGACTTTCCAAGTTTTGTTGGACAGTGGAATGTATCTGAGGAATTTCAGAAGCTCTTTTCTGGTCAAGCAGTTGAGTATGTGCTTGAAGAACAGAGAGGAACCAGGTGTCGGGTTGCTTTGAGCTTGTTTTGTGGTGTGTGGGAATTTGCGTGACATATTCTGCAGTACAAAATCTCACATGTCGTAATGACAGCCATGTGCATGAGTGGAAAGAGGTTTCACAAGCCCAACCAGCAAATAGTAGCCACATGGTGTTATGTCATCTACCATCTTAAAAATTAAGGTTTCAGCTGGGGATTTTGCAGCAATGCCAACAATGCCTTAAAAATAAAGGTTCTTCTTTGGCATTAATGGTTCCATGAAGAACTTTTAACCTCCATAGAACGTTTTTATAATGGAAAAAGCCTATTTAGATGATTAAAATGTTCTTCACAGTGAGAACTGTTCACTGAAAGGTTCTTTGTTGAACCCAAAATGGTTCTTCAATGGCATCTTCAATGGAATTTGAATTTTTAAGAGTTTATAAAGAACCATTTTTGGAATGGAAAGATTCCACTGATGTTAAAAGCTCTTCATGGAACTACAGTATAAATGCAGATAAAGAACCTTTATTTTTAAAGCTTGTACCAAAGAAACCTACCCTTAAGAAAATCCTATTTGCATGTAATTTAAATAATCATTTGCTATCATGCACATATTCCTGCCAAAAAATCTTCAGTATCTAGTTTTACCTGCTCCTGTGACTTTGCAGATGAATGTCCCTCTTTTCTTCACACTGTAGTTGTCGTTCCGGAGGTGCCTTGACCCAAACTGTTAGTCAGCTTCTGGGTGGTGTAGCATGTTGCCGTTTTCATCTTCTCTCTCACTCTCTCTCTCTTTCTGCCCTTGAGGGTTTACTTCTCACAGGCAGGACGTCTGCTGGACAGCTGTTTCAGAATTCCTCCTCTGAAGCGTTGCGGCGTGTCTCCGCTTTGCTTTGCTCCTCCTTCCTCCGCCTGCAGCACCTGTCTCTGCCTGTCTGGGAAGACGGTGGCATTGAAATCCAATTCTCTCGTCTTCAGCAATCCCGACCCGCTGGAGCTGCGGCAGTATTTCCTGGAGAGACAGACAGCGCTTGCTTAAGGGAGGAGGAAAGTGAATGTGGAGTGTGGAGCCTCTCCTACTGTGTTCACAGCTGCTGAACGTCAAAGTCCTTCCCTTCTAAAACAGAGTAGAAGAAATACAACGTTCCTCTCTCACTCTCTCTGTTCATCTTGTCACTCCCCACCTCCCTTCTCACACTCTCTCTCTCACACACGTTTTTCTTTTCTATCACAGTTCTCACATTCATTTCCTTCTTTGTATCCCGTTCTATTCTGTCATTCTGCAATTTATTTCTGTCGACTTCTGCATCTCTGCCTCATTGGTTTGCTCAGCGTTTACCAGACACCATTACAACATCTGAGAGGTGAAATGCAACCATGCTAGAAAAACAGATAGACAGACAGACAGACAGACAGACAGACAGATATACAGATAAATAGAGAGATAAAAGAACATATAGAATGTTCTTGATTATTTAGAGAGAAAATCTGCTTCTTTTTGCAGCTGCACTGCACTGTAAACCTCTGTGGAGCTTCTCATCACCCTCAACCTAAAATAGGTTTCCTTGGCAACCTATAGTGCTCTGCAGTGAGCTCATGGTTGACAGGATTAGGAGGGGGTGCAATGAGTCTGTCCTGCTCTTGTGTGGGTGTGTGTGTGTGTGTGAGAGAGAGAAAGACTGGCTCTATTCCAAATGCTATAATTAGTCAGCTCCCTACCTGGACAGAAGAGACATTATATGAGTGAAGCTGTTTCTACGAATGAGATACCTTATTATGGGCAACTTATAAGGGAATATTGAATGTATGCTTTAAAAATGAAAGAATCCTATGAACTGAGATGTGCAAACTGAAAACAATTATTTCAAGATGGAGGTTAAAGCAGTAAGTTTGCCTCACTTAATGTTAAATAACTAGTATAATCTAATTAAAAACAGTGTATTCACATAAACTAATTTATAGAATTAAAATATATGTGTGTGCTATGGATTTTTATGCTTGGGTATCACAGTATCACACTGTTTGCAACATGCTAACAAATGGAAATGAATAAACAGTCGAGTGAGCTTGGTGTGACAAGCGCTATTTTTGTGGTGCACGGAATAGATGGTTATATAGAGCATTCCAAATCAGTATCTTATGAGGTTCCAGATCAGTTTAGATACTGCCTTAGAAGGCGGCTGTCTGCATTGCAGTTTATTACATCGCAAAGCATCAGGGATTTTTTTTTCATATTTGTCTTATTTTCCATTTTTTTATATAAAAAAAATAAAAAAATCATTAAAATAAGCTATTTTTGTGTAATTTTACAAACCATTTTTTTGTCTTACTTCGTTTGTTTTATCTAAAAAGCATTAAAACAAGTTTGTATGTGTGTGTATGTGTATGTAAACAAAAATAAAAGTCACTTTAACTCACCTTGTGCAAACTGTCAATTGTATGATATGAAAAGATAATCTGAATTTGTTTTTACACCAACTTTAAAAACAAGTGTACAAAAATCAGTCAATGCAGTTATGATCAAATAAAATATACTAATATAAAAATATTTTATCATTCTTATGCAGTGTTGCTTATCAAGTAAATGTATTTTATTGTCGCTGGTGTTTTTTTAATTCTATTAAAAAATTATTCTTATTGTTATTATCATTATTATTATTTTGTAGTGTAGGTTTTGGAATAGAGTTCTTTAGGTGCTTAAAACATCATATGCATGATGTCAAATTTAAAGGGGTCATATGATGTGATTTCAAATTTTCCTTTCTCTTTGGAGTGTTACAAGGTGTTTGTGAATAGATAAGATCCCTAAAGTTGCAAAGACAAAAGTCTCAAACCCAAATAAATATTCTTAATAAAAGTTAAGACTCATCCATGCCCTCCAAAAATGGCTCGTTCAAACTCGACTCCACATTTCTACGTCACAAGACTTCAGAAGATTTGCATAACGCCGCCCAAATGTTCATGCCAGGAAAGAAGGCGTAACTTTGATTCTCGCTGTTGCCGCCGGTGCCATGTTGTGGAGTTGCTGTTTTGCTGTGTAAGCGAAACTACTTTTCTGGTCTTCCAAAAGAGTACACACCAATCAGTGGTTAAGTTTTACATTTACAGCACTGTTCCAGAACAGTTCAACCCAAATATTAAGATGTGTGCAGCGCATTTTATGGAGAGAAGACTACGATGCCGGCTGTTCTGACTCACAGTATGTAAGTACGTTTACATATTTAAAGGATTTGCCACTGATGATCCAAACGCGAGTTTTGAGCAGTGTAGAGTAGTGCTTGCTATTTGTCGTTTCTCCAATCACGAATGCAGACATGGATTTGTTTAAGTGGCGCAATGCAACACAATGCGTAAAAACGACAGTATAAGTCATTATAATCAGTAATTATGTCCCCACTGGTTGCAACAAATGGCTTGTTTGTAATGGGTTTTATTGTTTTTGTCCTGACCAGGACACACATCACAGTATGGCAAGGGCCTAACATTTCCGTCACACGCTTGAGGTATTCATCCAATCACAATGCACTGGATAGCTGGCCAATCAGAGCACGCCTCGCTTTTCAGAACGACGAGCCTTGTAAAAGTTTTTTTTTTATACTTTAAATAAAATAAACACATTACATTTCACCAAATACACAAAATAATGTTCTTTTTAGCAACATCATACGACCCCTTTAAATTTATGGTAACACTAGTATAGGGACCAATTCTCACTATTAACTAGTTGCTTATTAACCAGTCTATTAACACATTGGCTGTTTATTAGTGTTTCTAAAGCACAAATTCTGCATGACCATATTCTACATCCCTAAACCTACCCAATACCTAAACTGAACAACTACCTTAATACCTATTTATTGAGTTTATTGTGGCAAAAGTTATGGTTAATGGTTTGTTAATAGTGACAATTGGATCTCAAAATAAAAGTGTGACCAAATTTAAATTTGTGGGTTTTATCCAAACAGACACTATTTGACAACAAGCTTTCTGAATGAAGTCTTTTTGTGTCTTGTGGGCATGATGTCACATGTAGAGAGCACATGGTTGCAGGAAAAATACTGAGTATTGTCCTCATGTTTGCCAAGCTGCAATCGCCATCTAAACGTTTGTGGACACTAGTGTTCAGAGGAATCTGAGAGGAACACCTCCAGTTCTTCCCACCAAAAGAGACTATTTGAGTGCATATGAGTGCAGACTTAGTATTGAAAATGCTGTGATGTTAATGAAAGAATTACCTGATTTTCCCAGTTTCAAATGAGTTTGTTTTGGACCACAGAACAATCAGAGCCTGTGAAGTTATGTTTGGTCACCGAAAACCATGAGAGCTGACTAACTGCTGCCGCTGAAGTCACTTCCTCTACTGTCTACTAAATGAACACACTGTTCATTTTTTACTCTGGGTTAGTAATTCACACTACCTACCCTTTGACATCATGAAGATGTATCACAACTAGGTACAAACTTTATTAGTAGAACCTTAAGGACTATTTCAACTATAGAAACAGTATATGATATATCATACACACATACATACATACATACATATTCATTTGTAAGTGAGGATAATTAAACATGCAAAATTGAATGTAAATATATATTGCTATGTTAACCCTACAGTGGAGGGAGACTTCACAAAACGGGGTTAAAGGAATTAATCAACTTCCAAAGGTGATGAAAATCACTTAATCCAGGGTGTAAGTGGCTTTAACCTGGGCTTCTTAAGTTTTACATGTCCTGCTTCTGTAGAGAGCAAGTGAAGCAGTAGCTTAACTGCAATAGTTCAACAGTTCTCCATGTTTGCAAGTTGTTGAATATATAAATAAATGTGTCAATGAATGTTGCTACAGAGGCTAAACTTTTCAAATAAACAGTGCAGACTTTGTCTTGTGCTTTGATTTGTGTGGTTGTGGTTAAAGCACTGGGCACTGATCTCACTCTTCCTTGTTCCTCTAAGTAAGCAAAAGCAAATATTTATAAAACTTTCCATCTTATTTTCTTTTAATGAATTTGGAATTTCTGCATTTCCAAGCAGTTGCATCACACGTACTCTTTTTTTTTATTTTCCTGACCTTTCAGAAACGTCCCGATGTCTTTGAAAGTGAGGGGCTGTTTGAGGTTCTGCTTGGGTCATGATTTTTCCACCTTCCTCTCCAACGGTAGAAAACAAACGGCCAAGCAAACCGCAAGTATCAGGTGGGTGATGCTCTCCGTGTTTGCAGTGTTTGGGTTCCAAATTTAAATGCCACACACATACTGCAACACTTTCCTACAAGAAAAAAAAAAAAAGCTTTAACCAGCCAACTATTTTTTTTGAGAGGTTTTGGGAACTTGTTTGCGGTTGACGTAGAGATGTCCTGCTGACTTTTGACATATTTTGACAAAAATAGAGTGAAAGCAAATATGAAAGTCATTATTATCAGCTTTAACATTGTAAATACAGTAGAAAAAACAACATAATGAGGACAAAAGTCATGGTAGACTTGCACAATGTTGAATCTGTTATTCCTATTCATTCAGTTCATGAACAAAATGTTCTCAGCCTCCTACTTTCACTGTTTACACATGCGTCCCTGAAGGCAGATCACCTCCAAACACTAAGAGGTTGTGTTTTCCTTAAAGGGAAAATTCACTAAAAATGTCATCATTTACTCATTTTCAAATTCCAAACCTGTATGAGTTTCTTTCTTCTATTAAACACAACAGACAATATTTAGAAGAATGTGGGCAGCCAAGTATTGCTGGTGTCCACTGACTTCCATAATATGTGTTTTTCTTTATGGCAGCTAGAAAGTTTTTACTTTCTAACATTCTTTAAAATATTTAATTTTCTTTTTCAACAGAAGTAAGAAATTCATACAGCTTTGGAACAACATGAGGGTGAGTAAATGGATGAAATATGCCTATAATTAAATTATTATGAAATTTACTAGCAATTTCTGAGTGAAAACTGTTTTAGTGTAGGCACTTGCGTTTTAAATAATGGAGGCTAATGAAGGGAGTCAGTACTCTATTCCCAAAAGAATTCCAGTAGCCATTTCCGGATGCATGTCGTCTTGTAATCAGTGTGTGGTATTGAGAAAAGAACTGGCCAGAAAGCACTACCCCAGAACGTATCTATTTATTCCATGAGAATAGGCGGCGCATGCACAGTTTATTACAGGGCGTGTGCGGTCACAGAGTGGGAGTCGTACTGATTAAAGAGTCTGACTGCTGTCAGTTCCCAGAGTGCACTTCTGCAAGAGGAGGACACAACATTGTATTTTAGAATAAGGAGTTGGGATATATGTTAAACATAAATAAATACAGATGGGGAAAGTATCTACATAGGTCACATTCTTGGCTAGATGTTTAATAAATACAGTAGGCGTATTGTATAACTGAGGTTTCTAAAGCATCTAGGAGCATTTTTTGACTAAACCTTACTGGCCACACATTTTTCAGAATGGATTTATTTTTGCTCTGTGTCTTTGTGTTCTGGGGTCATTGCTGGTTTTTTATAACTGCTTGCACATTTCTATAATTTTATGAAACAGGATGGCTAATTTAGAGTAACAAAAGCCTAGTACCACAAAACACTGCATAAATCATCAGATCCATTGAAAATCTTGCTGTTTTCCCTCCAAGAGGTGTCACTTCCTGTAGGATGATGTCATTAAGGTTTATTGAAGGTGATATATTAAAGACAGAAAAAAAATAATTTAAACAACATTCAAAACAAAACAGAACATAGTTTTTATGTTAGAAATTATGGGATATGACAACAATATCAACATCAGCTCAAATCAATGTAGTTAAATTATATTAAAAAAAAAATCACATTTATTAACATTTAATAAAAAAAAAGAACAATAACTTATTTAAGTTAAGTGTATGTCAAGTTAATGTGTCAGGAGACTAGCACTGAATAAATATTTGTACGTTACTTAGACTGTAAAGTTTAGAGTTTTTACTACAATTTAAATGTGCTTTATTGTTCTCAGTGGCATCTTTGCTAATATCAGTATGTCTCATTCTTATTCCGAGGTCACCGTAGCCACCCAGATCAGACCATAACCAGATCTGATGGTGGATCAGCACCTAAAGATGACCTCAACAGCCCTGAATGTCAGAGGAGCCAATGACATCTAGATGAGCCCCATAAACAGATCCCCTCCAAGATCTCGTCTCCTAGACGGCCATCGGGACAAGACCACAGGAACCAGACCAGTCCTCTGCACAATCTGCTGGATTCATCTGGCCAGAGAAGAACGATGGAATTTCGTTCCTTCGACACACGATTTTCCTGTTTAATACTGTAAAGCTGCTTTGACACAATCTGTATTGTAAAAAGCACCGTATAAATACAGTGAGTAGACTTTACTTGACTCAGTTGAACTCTAACACCTGGTTAATTAATTTTTCTGACTTCTTCATTTTAAAGATGTAATTGTCAACATTTGTAAATGCTTGTTTGCAGACATTTTGTTTAACTTTAGTCTTTAAATTCATTAAACAAAAGTTTAAAATGAATTTTGTAGTTGTATTACAAATGTGATGTTTGACAACTGGAGCACTTTAAAGGAATAGTTCACCCAAAAATGGAAATTTGCTGTTATTTTAATGACCTCAAGCCATCCAAGATGTCAGTGACTTTTTTTCTTCAGTAGAACAGATTTTTATCTGATCCTTGGCGATTAATACACTTCATGTCTGTGGCTGCTGGTTTTTGATTGTTTCGCTTCATAAGACCTCAATGTGTCCTCAGGAGACTTTCATAATTTGGTTTTGTCTGTACATGTTTATTTGACTCTCAAAAGCCAGCAGCCAGAAACGTGCAGTTTACAAATTGCCAAAGACAATCGTTTCACCTAAAAAACATCTTTTACTGTTCAATTGAAGAAAAGAAATTAACTACACCTTGGATGACCTGAGGGTGTCAATTAACAGCAAATTTTCATTTTTGGGAGAACTATCTCTTTAAGCCTGCATGTTTAGTCTGTATGCCAAATGTTATAAATGCAGATTATTATTAAATGAAAACTATTATGTGTTGTAATTTGTGTGTTTTTAGATACTGATAGACACCTGTTAATAATTTTCTTAAACTCAGTATAAAATATAATAACTAGTTCCACAGCAATTTCTTATGATGCCCAAATAATACATTTTAGTTGAGGTAACATATTAAAGACAGGACCTTTGTTTGACCAATTACAAATTTTTAGTTGAATGGACTATGAAACTATTTCAGCAAAGGCTGAGCCAACTAAAAATATTACAATTCAGGTAGCACTTTGAAGACAGAAATTGATTATGTAAAATAAATAATACTAAATTAGTTACTAAATAATAATTAGTTGAAACATCTTGATTATTTTCCAGTGTGCATATTATGTGCCTGCTGGTCCTGGAAACCATCTGGTTTTCATTAGATCAGGTCTGGGTTCAGGTTATGGTCAGAAGCCTTGGAATTGCAGCTATGTTTTTGTAAAATATTTCATAACGCATTCTTTCCACTAACTAGTTATTGTTTATTTTAAATCATTTCATGTGAGTTTCTACCTGCATTCCAATGTGCTGTTCCCAGATATATGAGGCTAATTTTGGGATGCTCTTCTTGTCATTGTATGCTATAATTAGTTTCCCATAATTATTTATCAGTCCTCATGTGTAAATTCCAAATGTCACTCCCTTCAGAAGGTTTGGAAAGTCACTCTTTATCAGTTTAGTAAGTAAATAACATTCCAAAGAGGAGCAGATGGCCATCAGAAAACTCCCATCCCACTGGTTTCAAACTTACACAAAAGCTCTTAGGATTTCCAAAGAAAATCTAAATAAATCAAAAAACATATGATAATATAAATTGACAATATAAGTACAGTAGTTATTAATTTGAGGCAGGACTAGATGCATGTCAATGTTTAAGGGATGGTTCACCAAACCAAAATCATAATTTACTCACTCTCATGTCTTTCCAAACCTGAATGGAGAAGATCATTTGAAGAATTTGTAAACAGTCGCTGGTAGCTTAATTTATATTAAACTTTTTTAATACTTCTAAATACATTATTTTGTGTCCAACAGAATAAATAAACTCTTCTTTAGTTCATGTTAACTAAAGAAAGGATAACAAAATGGAACCTTGCTGTAAATTGTTACCAAGATGCTTACCATTACATAAGCAAGCACCATTGATAAGGAAAGGAACATGTGCAATCTAGAGTCTTATGATATAAATCCCTTCAACACTGAATTCAGTGTGTCTGTGCCTGATCAAGAATCGACACTTAACTTGTAAAATGTGTGTGTGCATGCCTGAGGGGTCGAGGGCAGGCCACATGCAACAGATACTTGAACATTCACTGTATCAATGGTCACTGAGCGTTTGTCAAGAGACACGCAGAGCCACAGAGCGCGTGCAAGACAGCTCCTCCGGAGCGTGTGCGGTTGAAGTGAACATGTGACCGCGTGCAACCACTGGATACTGAAGTATCAATAGAATAAGAAAATCTGATCATCTGTACAAAAGGAATCACATGGTCAGTGTCATAAAAATGCTTATTTGATCAGCGACCTTTGGTGAGATATCCTGAATATTTACTCTTCATTGTACGTCATAATGTTTTTTGTTTTAAATATCTTACAGGAATTCTTCACTCAAGTGCTAAGAGCTTCAGATGACTGAATTCTCCGGGATATTGTAAGGCAGTTTAAACTACTTCCAGGTTCAGCTTGACAATCCAATTTATGACCTTTTTCTCTAACTGAAAACTGAAGGGAGAGTTTCTACATTGACGGAAATAGCATGTAGTTTGGAATACTGCCCCAACATAGTGAGGAAAGTAAATAAATATGCCTGTGGAGAGGATATCATTAACATTCCTTCAGTGTTTTTTTAAAAGTTATCATGTGTTTTAAGAGGGAGACATTAGATTATCATACAGCCGTCACCCCACACATTAACCAATGGACTAGTCATAAAAGGTGATTTGAGTATTTCATAATAAGTATTTCATCCTATTTCCCAGTTAAAATATCTAAACATTCTTAAAAGTAGGAATCAACTTGAAAAGCAAGGGTTTCAGAGAATATCTTGAATCACTGTTTATTTAATAATTAACATGCTGCAAACCTTTCTAATTTTTGTTCGATTTATGTTTAAAGAATCTGTTTGGCAGTGATTCAATAATTGTTAATTCATTTGATTATGCAGCTGTTTTCTGCATTTAAGTTGCACTTGATGGTTTGTTTTCCTAAGTAACTGTTCGCTTGGGAGAAACAAGTAGGTTTTTATCTGTCAGATGATGTGAAATGAACCAAAGAAGATCCAAAGGAGTGCAGATGTTTATGATCTAACATGAATTGCATTCCTGTAATCTGACATGCTCTTTATCTCTGTCCACAGCAGCCAATATGAGCAGATCTTTCTCACAGAATCAGCCTATATTGCTTTTTAAACAAAATCTTGAAATAATTACTCCATTCGCACACATCTGGCCACCACTTACTGTATATGCAAAAGTCCTTGATTCAGTATTTACATACAAATGAGGAAAGAAAGTGACATTTTAACTTGATTTTTCTAAAAAAAAAAAAAAAAAAAAGTGTATGGATAGTAAATATATTAAGTTGCTTAGGTTTAGGTCCAAAATGAAAAGACATCTGTCATCAGTTGCTCACTCCCATGCTATATTTCCATGCATCTAGAATGATAAAAACATGTCTTGTTAGTTTTGATGGACTGCTGTTTATGATTGGACAGGCATATCCTTGTGAAGTACTGTCTGAAAAATGTTACTGAGTTATCTTGCAATCTAGCCACAAAAGCCCCAGAGGGTCAGTCTGAGTCTCCCGTGGCTCACCCAAATCATTTCTGCTGTGCTTTGCATCTGTTACATCATGAGGAAGCTGCGTTCTGGATGGCGTCGAGTCTCGTCTGCAGCTGTTCGGCGTGTGTGAAGCACATTTCCAGTGATCCGTCATTCAGTGTTCATGTAAAAGAAAACAGATGCTTTACTATGTGCAAATCCTTTAAGAGCAGAGCAGCCTCGTCAGAGAAAGACCCTCTAGCAACTTACTGTATATCCACAAGTCCTGGATATAATCATGTGATGATTATGTGAAAGCTGTCAAACATTTAAGTTGCTTTAAAAAGTAAAATATACCAGTTTAATTACAGTATATTATACCATTCAAAAGTTTGGGGTCAGTAAGATTTTATGTATTTATTTATTTAATTTAATCACTGTTTTTATTTGACAAATTATAGCTTTTATTGAGCAAAAGTGCAATAAAGGTATCAAAATTAACAGTAAAGACATTTATAATGTTACAAAAGATTTTTTGACATTTTTTTATTGAATAATCATGAATAAATATTATCCACAAAAATATTAAGCACCACAACTGTTTTCAGTATTGATGATAATATTGATATTAAATATTTCTTTAGCAGCAAATCAGCATATTATAATGATTTCTCAAGGATCATGTGACACTGAAGACTGATGTGATGATACTAAAAATTCAGCTATGGTAAATATAAATTACATTTAGAAAGGTCCTGATATAGAAAACTAACAGTTGTTTAAAACTGTACAAATATTTTTATTGTAATGTTGATCAAATAGTCTTCTTTCAAGTATATTAAAACGGCATGTGAAAATAACATGATTGGCTGAATGCTACTAGGATCTATTTATTTTAGAAATTTAGTATCTTTTACTCAAAGAATAAAGAAATACAACCTGACTTTGAATATTTCACGTTGCCATGTTTAATGAAATACACCCAGTAAATATTAAAAATGACTAACTGCACCTGTATGTTTCACTTTGTTTCTCATTCACTCTTCACTTTGTTCTGTCATGTGACTACAGAAGGATTGAAATATGTACAAAAAGAATCTAATACTTGTATGCCGCTTTTGTCATATTTGAAGCCTGACATACAGTATTTGGTGTCCACTTACATATGGAAAAGAGCAGCTCAGACATACAACTTTTTTGGTTTTTAGTATCCCCTGTCTCATTGCTCTAGCTGTTACTTCTCTCTGTGTTTTGTGTGTGAGGCTGGAGAGGAGCAGAGCGAGGGAAAGACAGAAATATCTGAGGGTGTGTAGGCCAAGGTCTAACCACCGGCATGCAGCAGGAATCAGGCCTCTCTCTCCAGCAGGAGGCTAAGTTTGCTTCCCGATAAGAAAAAGAGATGCTTGTGATTACTCAAACGATTCACAGAAGACACTCATACATCTTTTATGATGTCAAAAACCTTCCAGTCACGTACAGTACAACAAGTTACATTTACAGTTACAGTATGTAAGCAGCAGATGTTCAACTTCAATAGAAAGTGTCACATTTCCTTCAGAAATTATTGTAATATTCTGGTTTCTTATTTTGATCAATGTTGAATATATATATACTTTTTTTCATACTTTACTTTTTACTTTAATTTTAAATTTACAATGAAATATCTTTATATTCTGGCCTTTACAGTTGCCAAAATATTACACGTAAAAAAATAAAAAAAATAAAAAATTGTATATATATATATATATATATATATTGTTACTAAAAAACAAACAAGCAAGCCCAGCCCAGGTGACAAAAAGTAGCACAAGTTACATAATGCATCACTTTCCTAGTGACTTTTTTTGAAGTAACGTTATATTGTAATGCAATACTTTTAAAAGTATTTTTTCTGACACACAAAACAATATCTTTCTGCACTGTGTAACAACTTTAAGCAGAAACATTTATGCAAAATAGAAAAAAAATTGCACAAAAAGATGAACCACTTCATTTGCAGTTTCTGTTCAAAGAAACCAATTCACTAATATGAATCAGACTTTCCAACAGCAAAAACAAAGAAAGGACAGTTTAGTGGAACAAATTCAGTTCAAAAAATATGACAAAATGCGGTATTTATTCACACTCCACAACTTGGAAAAGGCGGCTTGTTAACTGACTGGAAAAGCTTCTTTATTTAACTTAGCAATGTCACTGGGGAGTAAAATGTTAAATTAAAAATAAATGCTTAGAACTGTTTAGTCTTTACTAAAACTTCCAAGTGCTGTTTTGCTTTTTAGTAAACAAGATTTTACTCTTTAGGAGTCATTTTAGGTGAAAACACCAACAATCCACGATGGACCAAAGCTTGGTTCTTCTTGACAGTACAAGTGTTGTTTAGACTTTCTAAATCCAAATGACCTTAAAACTAACACAGGGCTGGTCATAACAGCTCCATTAATAGACTCGGTCCCTCCTACGACTGTAGACAAACTTAAAAATTAATAACAAACACTCTTTGCAAATGTCAGTGTCTCTGAGCAACCAGATTCCCGCGTGAATAAGTTTGTCATAGTCATTCACACGCAAATACACACTCATGCTGGGTGAATCTCTGTCTTGTTTACAGGCAGCTGAAGCATTTAATGCTAAACTGAGGTGACCACAGAAAGAGCATGCATTCAGAGAAAAATACACCACAAAACAGCAGGATCTCTTGGAGGCCGGTTTAGCAGAGATGACAGTCAATGACAGTAATGCAAGCGCCCCCTGCTGGCACATGTCTGCATGTGCACACTTTTAACAATTTTTAAGTACTACTAATTTACAGCCAAGTCAACAGCTATAAGCTGCTATATACAAGCTCATAGTTGTAAGAGAAAATTCATGTTCTTAATAAAAAAATTTCTAATCCAGTTTCTGATTTCTGTTCTGGAAGTTTATGCAAATTATTGGATTTTTTCTATGATGTATAATTTGCATATTTATTTAACATAACCTTTCAGGAAGCTCGTCATACAAAACATTTGTCTTATTGTGTACTCTGTACCTTTATGTACTTTTAAAAAGGAAATGCTTCTAACATGCTGATGCGGCTCAAGAAGCATTTATTTTATATTTTTGTGGTAAGTGTGATACATTTCTTTTGTCATACAAAACATTTGTTTTATTATGTACAGTGATTAATCAACTGGCCAAACACCACATTGATTAGTTCAATTTTGTATTAATGAATCAAGTAGTTATGCTACTGTATCCTTTATACATTTGGACTAAATAGCTACAATACATAGCACAGAAGTAAATATTACTTTGAGTATTGGATGAGGAGATACCCCCTAACAATGTAAAGCACTTTGAGTGCTTAGAAAAAGCGCTATATAAATGTAAGGAATTATTATTACTATTATTATTAATACACATAATTATTTTTGAAATTTTGTAACTTTCATCATAAAATGAAAAGTGTTCCATATGGCCGAAATGAAACAAATATCAGCGAGTGCACTTAGGGTTAAAGGGAAATACTGAGGAAGATTTTTTAGCAATGCATGCAACATTTAATTCCAAGACTTTCTGCTCTGATTTAAGGCCTTAATTTGTGGAAGTGTTAATTTTTTAAACGTTTTAAAGACCTGCAACTAAGAACTCCATTAAGGTTGCTGACCAGTAGAGCAATAGAGCGAATGAAATCGCTTGATCCTGTTCTGAACACATAGCTATTTCACAGGCTTACACACCGATGTTTATCTTCTACTGCTGGTATGTGAGGCCACTGACATGCAGCACGTACAGGCTTCCCTCCATCATTGCATGGAGAGGAGACAAGGAAGCAATCGATTCATCTGTCTCTCTTCTCCCGTATGGATCTGCTGCCAACGGGAATCCTTTTTATATAGCGATTTATGACATCATGGGGGCACTGGGTTACAGAACATGGTCACGGAGAGGACGATAGCATGTTTTTCTCTGAAGATACTTTAGGAATCTTTAATGACAGTGCATCAGTTTGTGCACATGTATGTCTGGTAGTTATTTTATCTCAGATCTGGAATGTTAAAAGTATTCCTGGACCTTAAAATACAGCATTTTTGTTTGTTTTGTTTTGTCTCTGAAAAATATCCTCAGGAAGTTCAGTGCTGATTTTGACTATTGATCAAGTTAAAGCTGATGGTTCTGATTAGCATTTGTCCGCCCTCACATGCATGAACAAACCATCAGATATATCAGATTATATGTACCTTTCAAACCCCGTTACACAAATAGGAAGGCCTTGTGCTACTGTTCTTTACATGCACCTTGTGACAGTAGTTTAATAGCAAGTTCTGTAAATTAGATGTCCATGAACTGTATACACATTCTAAGGTTTGGAGTTGGTACAGTTTTGTAATGTTCTTGAAAGAAGTGTCTTTAAGCTCAAAACAAAAAGTGAAATATTCAAAATGTCATATTAAAATGTAATTTATTCCTGTGATGCAAAACCGAATTCTCAGCATCATTACTCTGATCCTTCAGAATTCATTGTAATATGCTGATGCTGCTCAAGAACCATTTATTTTATATTTTTCTGGAAACTGATAGATTTTTTTCAGAATCCTTTGATAAAAAAAACAAACAAACAAAAACAAACAAACAACGGCATTTACTTGAAACTGACCTTTGACTGTTAGAGTATGTTCTATTTTTCTTCCTGGGTTAAGAGATTCTTAAATTTGAGAATTTGAGAAAAGAGAATTTTATAGGGATAATTCACCTAAAAGATTTAAATTAGAATAAATGTACTAATTTACTTTTGTCGTTTCAAACAGAAATAACTTTCATTGCATAGACAAAAAACATTGAGAGAATGACATTTTCATTTTAAGGTGAACTATCCCTTTAAATCTGTAGATTGAATTTTGCATCATAACTTGATTTTAATGTCCGAAAGTAAAGTTCTGATATCTCTGAGATGAGCAAATGCTGTCTCCTTATTGGAAATTAGTAAATATCACATATCATGTCTATCTACACATCGCAGCCTGTTCATCATCAGTCTAAAATGCAGTCAAATAAACAAGTATATATCGAAAATGGTACACCACTCAATTTAAATGTAACAAATGTTACATTGCAAATGTGTAAACAATTGTATTTGAGATAAATGAGAGATATACATTTCAGTTTCACTTTTGAACTAATTCATTTGGGCTTGACATTTATTTTGTTGTTTATAAAGAATGCCATTGTAATCTGTTTTTTATAACTGTATATAATCGTATAGCTATACTTATATCTTCCTATTTTTAACTTTTTCTGTTCTGAATACCATTAAAAAAGTTGACTCATCGACTAATCTGTGCAACCCTAAAACCAAAAAAGAAAATTCTGTCATTGTTTACTCACCGTCATGTTGAACCAAACCTGCATGTGTTTCTTACTTCTGTCGAACACAAAAGAAGATGTTTTGAAGAATGTTTGTAACCACACCCATGACGGTAGCCACTGACTTCCATAGTATTTTTTCCATACTATGGAAGTCAATGGCTACCTTCAAAAAATTTTCAGATTTGGAAGAACTATCCCTTTTAATATGCCAATTCTGAATACCAAAACTTGGACTGATGTCTATATGCAGACATAAAATATTACAATGATGTAACTCTTAATAGTGACAGCATCTATATATGGAAGCTGACCTTTATTCTGTGGTTGTATATCTACCATCTTTCAAAACCAGGGGCTCCAGTTATATAAAATATCCTGAATGGCTTTATGTAAGAGAGTCTTTATCTATCTATCAGTCTTCCATTCATGCCGCAGGCGTCTGACTCTCAGATAGCCGTTGATCTTTATATAGAAACTGAGTACACAGCATGTGTGTCTTTGAATAACATGCCGTGACATCGAGGATGGCGATTAATCTGGCGGTTTTGGTCTGATCAGAATGAGGTCTTGGTTGGATGACAGCTATCATTCAATCTCATGTGAAGCAGCACCTTCCTCTGCTTTGGGTTGATACGTGTGTTTATAGGCTGAGCCAATACAGGTTGGTTCGGAACAATGCAGTGTTTTCGTGAAAAGAGGTATGTCTGTGAAACTGCACGTAGCAATCGAAGCCATGCATGCAGGCTCCACCTCGCACGCCTTCATGTGGGCTTCGCCATCACTATACTATGTTTAAATGGGGCCGTACAGGTTGGGTTCATGGGCGACAGCACATTTTTCCACAAATAGCCTAAGTTACATAAAGAAATAATATCTGAAATGGGACTTGATGTTGCATCCTCCATTGACTTCCATTGCATACAAGAGCTGTTTTAAAGTTCACACAAGATTTTAAATTCTGTCATTATTTACTCACTCTCATGTCATATTAAACACATAAGCTTGTATATTTTCTTCAAAACACAAAAGGAAGAATTTTAATGCAGCTTTTCCCAGTTTGTAGGGACCACAATCTATATTTTGCTATATTGTGTATTTTCTGTCAAAGACGCAAAAAAAAAAAGGAGAATCTTTTTATAATGATTTGTAATGATAATTACAAATAATGATTTGTTTCACATAAACTGTAATTTTCTGTTCGTGTTTGGATGTAGAAAAATACCCACACATGTAGCAGAATACATCTGGGTCATGTTTGCATTTTCTTCTGTCACTGGCTATACAGTAATTAATCATTTTTAGGCATTAAGTAATGTCAAACGTTTCCAAATTGGCTGGAAAAGAAAAAAAAACAATAATAACCTGTTTCAGAGAAAGTTAGGACTCATGTCTTTGTGGCGTGTTTTCTAGTGATTTAGTGATAATAAAAGACTTCATCACCTTACAAATGGTTGTGCAAAGCAAAAATTGTTGCAAAATGCACATCATATTTTTAGAGCTTTTTTTTTTTACATAATTTGTTAGAAACAAGCATTATATTTCATTCAGCAAAGTATGATCCAGGGACAGGGTGGTGTAATGAGTAAAAAGCATATGCTTGTACTCCTTAAAATGATACTATTGCTTGTTTAAAAAACCACACAGAACATTCCTTATTTGGAAAATAAATATATATGAGAACTGGCTGATTAAAATCAATCATGTTCAGAAATGGATTTTAATTAAACTTTTAAAAACGGTGCAATGATACGGAGATATTACAAATTACAATATGGTTTAACCCTAAAATAAGCAGTAAAGCTAAATCATAAATGAAAGCAAAAGCAAAATACTGTAAATGTAGTTTAAGTAAAATCAATTTAAATGTGAAATTTTATAATTATCCTTGAATTCAAATTTGCATAACTGTTACTGTACATGGGTTTTCTCACTCGAAGCAAGTCTGATCAAGCAGAGGATTTTTCAATACAGTTCATGGAAAGAACCTTTACTGTACATAAAAGAGCTTTTATATGTGCAACGATTCGTTTCATATTCAACCGGTCTGGGAGGACAGCTGTCATCAGGGAGAGGCGTTTTCCATTGCTAAGGTTTTGGTCATCAGGATTTTAAAGATAGGTGACACAGTAACTGCAAAGTTGATTCAGGTCCATTAAAGACAAAAATGCTATTTTTTTTGTGTACAAGCTCTCTAATGCGTGACAATCTTGCTGTCATCTCTTAAATATTAGACTGAGGATGTAGGATGCAAAGCAGTGTCACAGAAAGACAAAATACCTGGTATCCATGTTGCATTGAAAAAAGCTGACCTCTTCCCCTCCACAGCTTTAGCATCTTCTTTCAACAATATAAATGTTGCAAAGTTACAAGGCGACATTGCCTGTAGTTTCAAGGGGAATGAGGTTTAGATCTTTTTCATTTCTCTGCATGCTGTGGTTTCATACAGTATGCATGTCTTTCTCTAATCTGTCTGCAAAACTTATCATTAATGTTGCTTAAAACTTTCTTGGCTATGTCTGTAGGACAGGATGCATACAAAAAATGATAGCAAAATAATATTCTCTGGAAAAGGCATAGAATGAAATATTGGATTGTTCAAATGAATGCTAATCAGACAGTTTATGCATGATATAATTTTTAAATCAAACTTTTACCCAGCCACTTAAAGCAGCATAGTATTTATAAATGGCCTCCAACCTAGTTTTTATAAGTACTTTTATATACACACTGAAAAGAAAATCTGAATGTGCACAACAGTAACAAATATTAAAGTTATGTTTATCCAACATTATTCATCTGTTTAATTAATTTCGTTTGAATGCATTTTATTCCGTTTTTTATGTTTAGGGTTATATTTAATAATTAATATCATATTTAATTTTCTGCTAAACAAATATGTGGAATATACTGTATACAAGGTGGTGTTTAGAATGCATTTTATTAAAGGAAAGACTACACCCAAAAATAAAAAATTGCTTAAAATCCCTTAGGTCATTCAAGATGTAGATGAGTTTGTTTCTTCACCAGAACAGGTGAAGAAATTTAGCATTGCATCACTTGCTCACCAATGGATCCTCTGCAGTGAATGGGTGCCGTCTGAATGAGAGTCAAAACAGCTGCTAAAAACATCAATAATACACAAGTAATCTACACATTTCCGGCCCATCAGTTAATAACAGTATTTTCAGCAAATGTTTGATTTTTGGGTTAACTATTCCTTTAATCTCATTAATTCAAATGAGTTAACAGTGTGGCAACTCAATGCATGAAAGCATGCAAACATGATCAAGATATTCAGGTGTTGCTCAAATCAGACAGTGAAATGTTGAAGAAAGCAATGGTCTTAAACTATGGAATGTTTTTCATGCCAGATGGCTTTGTGGGCATCAAGTTTACAGCAACTGAAATGGCACAACATTACAACAAAGCTTAGATTAATGTGGATGGGCTACAGCAGTGAAGACCTAAGAGGCTAGTGAGCATATCCATGACAAAACGGATCAAGGTTCAAAAATGTGAATTTTTTTAATTTGGCATGGTCTGACCAAGGGGTCAAAGTTCCAACAGTTAACATGACCCATGAGACACCTGCTGGTAGATGTTATAACTACACCATCTGAACCAAAAGCATCTTTCTTGATATAAGCATATCAGTCAGTCATATTTTGATAGCACTTTTCTCCAAAATTCAATGTCGCTTTTCTACAACTATTTAAATATAAAAATTCTGTCATCATTTACTCACCCTCACATTGTTCCAATCCTGTATGACTTTCTTTCTTTGGTGGAACATAAAAGAAGATATTTTGAAGAATTTTGAATGAGAAGTGAAACTTGGTTACCATCATTCTTCAAAATCTTCTTTGGTGTTCTGCAGAAAAAAGAAAGCCATACAGGTTTGAAACAACTTAAGGTTGAGCAAATGATGACACAATTTACATTTTTGGGGTGGACCATCACTTTAACATTAATTAAAACATAACCAAGAACATAAATACATGGACAAATTCTATTTAAAATTATTAATATTCTCAGGAATGTTACTACAGTAACAAGGCTAATAGATATAGTGAACTGTATACTTTATTTGAGTCCATTAGTGCCATTAAATGAATATTTATGCAAAGATGCTCAAAGCCAATCAGAGCAGCTGAAACAGAAATCATAGTTCAAGGTTGATCAGATATTTGTGTTTATATAGACTAGAGAGAAACTCACCAAAGCACTGAGCTCCACAGCAGTGAAGGCCACAGATCGGTTTCCATCCAGCTTTCCAGACTTGAACCAACCACTAACATTTCTTTGAGGGTTAGACAGGGTTTTGGTCTTATTTTTTGGTATATGCATATAATTGTGTTCAAGACATTATTTATGCAACTGTAGAGTTACAGATATTTTAATTGCATGGCAAGTAGATTAAGATTTGGAACTTAACCTACTTGTGCATTTTTTTGAAAGTCTGTTCTGGAGTAGGTAAGGTTCTTGCCATAGTAAAGTGGTGTATATTAACATGCAGATCACAAGTGCAAATCTGTTAATGAGTGATTTCAATGAACTTTGATTCTTTGTCACGTCAGTTTTTGGTAGGTCATTAACCTTGTCTAGCTATAATCTGCAATTTTACATATGCACCACAATAAAGTGTGTTTCTCAAGGATGGTGCCTCTTTATAGAGACAATGTTCAAGGTACAAAGTATGAAGTAGCTGCTTCTCTCAAGAAAAAAATGTGAGAACAAAAACAACCATGGTATTCTCAGGATTCCCATGTAAAAGCTGAATATTGCTTCGAAAATTTATTTTTGAGAGTACTTTTATATTATATTATATTATATTATATTATATTATATTATATTATATTATATTATATTATATTATATTATATTATATTATATTATATTATATTATATTATATTATATTATATTATATTATATTATATTATATTATATTATATTATATTATATTATATTATATTATATTATATTTCATCTGCTACCATGGTACCATCTCAATACTTTTTCTAATAGGAACAGATGTAGGTAAGCAGTCCTTTTCCCTGCATTCTTTAACTCCTTTTGTTAGATAATCATTCAATATTAATCTCTTAACTTCTTCTCAGTATTAAACATTTTTCTTGGATATTTTGTGAATGTAAATTTTAACTGAAGTTGTACTGTATGGTTGCATTATCAGGGCGGAACCTTTAGCATCAAGCACGGATTCAAATACGGATTATTTTTGCAGACGCACCGCTGCGCTCAGGAGCGATTGAACAGGTAAAAGCTGCTCTTTTATAAGAATGTCGCTGTTTAATGCGTATGTTTTATGTCTTTGCTGATGGGGCCTGTTCAGATGCTGTTATAATGTTATTTTTTTGTCTCCGCTGCATGTACGTATATAGACAGATCGCATAGTCCTGTAGTGTGTATACAGCTGATACAGTATATAATACCACTGCTACGGTTTACTTAACTTACAGGTGAATTGAGAGCCTGTACCAGAATATTTATGTATTTTCATTATTAGTGCTTGTTTTCTTGCTGATCTTGTGAAAATAAATTTTGAAAGGGTGTAAAACTGATACAATGACCATGAGTTTAAACTGAATAATATTTACAAGAAAGCATGTTTTGCTTGAAAAATACTGAATTGAGATACAAAAATGCTAATATTTTTCTTGCAGTTTTTCATGTTGGGGCTCAATAATCCACTTAAACCAATGTATGTTTATAATAAAACATACGTTTTTATAATATAAATGTTTTTAATATTATTGATTTATATGTTAAATAATTTTTGTAATGTATCAATTCAGAAAAAAAACCCTATATAAAAATAGACTTTTTCTTTTGTCTTTGTAGTTGAGGATGGCTCAAGCGGACAGCAGGGCTCTGGCTTTGGGAGTTCTGGCAGGGGCTGCTGGGATCAGCTTGGCGATTGTCTGCTTCCGCAAAATAGGAGCAGGCGGTGGCAGAGTCCTACACCTGAGCAGCAACAGAGATCACATGGCAGGCAGCCTGGGTCTACAGACGGGCCAGGCGGAGGTGCTGGATCGGCTGGGGGCTCTGATCCACTGTGTGTCTGAGCTCAAAGAGGAGGTAAAAGCCTTGAAGGATGCACTTCCACACCTGCAGGACAACGTCAGAGATCAGCTGAGGGGCCGGAGCAGAGACGATATCAGTGCTCGCAAAGCAAGTCCACTTCATCGAACTCCCACCAGGAGAAAAAGAGCAGGTGTCTCAGACAGAAGTGAAGAACAAAGCTCAGAAGAGGCAGAGAGTGAAGGAGGGTGAGTTTACTGAGATGCCAACCTGTCAGGTCATTCTTTTTTTGTATTCATAGAAAGGTTTGTTTAGCTAATACACCTTCTGTCTGTCAAACATTTTGCGCATTCATTTTGTGGAATAACAAAAAGAATTTGAGAGCATAGAAGTAGATTTAAAAGTTTGGGATTTAATTATTTTTTATTTTTATGAAGTCTCTAAGGCTGTGTTTACTTGATCAAAAATACAGTAAAAACAGTAGTACTGTAAAATAGTATTACAGTTTAAAATAACTGTTTTATTTGAATATATTTTAAAATGCTAAATAAATAAATATATGTAATAAATTATACAAAGACAAATGTTCAGCCATTGCTGCAGTCTTCAGTGTCACACCATCCTTCAGAAGTCACCAGTTAAATCAAGTTAAAGCAAAAATATTGTACAAAAAATAAGAATGTGAATTAAATAATTAAGAAGGGTCATATAAATAACCAGAACTTTTCAATTCCTTACAATTCCTATGCTTATAAGGCTTCACGGGGCTTGTTGGTTTATTTGAGTTCTAATAACCATAGTTTCAAGATGTAAGTATTAGAACTCAAATAAAGCAATAAGCCCCGTGAAGCTGTGGTTTACAGTGAATTTATAATAGCCAAGGGGCGTTGTTAGGGAGAAATGATTTCATATTCTGTTCCCCCTTAGCTGTTATAAAACAGATATTCCATATAGGGATGGGCGATATATTGCATATGATTGTCACGCGCATTTCGTCAGTAAAGCCAGTTCCCTACGCAATATCGCATTCATTATCGAAGGAAATTCATCTGCGATAATGAACGTGATATTGCTTAGCTTGTCAGGACAAGGTTTCCCAAAATAAAACAAAGCTAATAAATCTAATAACATTAATAAAAACTAGTGCTTTCAAATGATTAATCGCGATTAATCGCATTCAGAATAAAAGTTTTTGTTTACATAATATGTTTGTGTTCTCTCTCTCTCTCTCTCTCTCTCTCTCTCTCTCTCTCTCTCTCTCTCTCTCTCTCTCTCTCTCTCTATATATATATATATATATATATATATATATATATATATATATATATATATATATATATATATATATATATATATATAATACATTATATATACACTCACATACAGCATATATTTTGGAAATATTTACATGGATATACATTTATATATTTGTATTCTTATATTTTAGATTATATATATAAATATGTTTAATATATAAATATAGCATTTTTTTCTTAAATATACATGCATGCGTTTGTATTTATATATACATAATAAATATACACAGCACACACACACATATTACTTTTATTGTGGATGCGATTAATCACGATTAATCATTTGACAGCACTAATAAAAACATTCTTCCGCCAAACAATGTAGTTCCTCAGAAACAACAAAGTTGTTGCCGAGCAACACACAGATGCAGACACAAAAAGGTGTATGTTTGCTGAGTAATGTACCACAGCTTTGAACGTGGCTCAACCAATCAGATCCAAGGACCGGAGCTATCTGTTTTATAATAATTTTCATTTTGATGTTTTATTTATTTATTTGTTTGTTTGTTATGAATCTCTAGTCAGCATGTATTGAAAGCTAATAATAACTTATTATGGTTGTTGCTGGAAAATAACGAAATTAGGTTTTAAATTATATGTATTTATTTTGGTCTTTAGTTTTTTCATGCCCCTACTCTGGGCAAATGTAACATAATTTAGAGTTGTAGAAGGATTAGAAGTGTGTGCATATCTTAGGTGTGATTCAGTGAGAGAGCCGAAAGCATTCTGTACAGACGAGATGAACTCCAATGCCTCCAGCCTTTCATTTGAACAACTGTTAACTAAATTCAGCACTAAGCACTTTACAAGTCCATTCCAGTCTCACTAAATTCTGCTCCCAAAGCCATTCAGAAATAATCTGCTTTGTTTTCCATAGCATTAAATGTTATTTCTTGTTATTTTTGACACATTATGTTCTTCAGCACCTTCAATGTCCAAAAATGATTTGTTATTTTAAGCTGCTTGGTTTGTGCATCTTTGCATCCAAATACTCCAAGTGTAAAAATAAAGGAACCACTTGAGGCGTTCAGTTTTCATAAATTGTTTTTGTATGTCTGTTTGGAGCGTTTCTAGACCATGACTGGCTTTTGTGTTGCTCGGTTATCATGGTTTTACTTTGAGCATGCAGGATGTGTTTTAACACTACAATCAAGCACAGAACGTTGATTTAAAAGCTTGTGTGTAATTTGGTCCTGGAACTGCGTGGGTTTCAAAGGACTGTTCATCTGTCAAAACAGTTTCCTCCTTTCTGTCTCTCTTGAAAGCACCGGCTGATCAATCTCAAAGAGTGACTGCTGAGTTATCACAGTCTAATTTTTACTGTCTCATGTAGGAGCTTGTAATTTCTGTCACCGTTCCTACATTGCTTGAGTGCAATCACGTCACAGCTTGCCTTGGTTGCTGAAGGATGTTAATACTTGAATGTTTGAAACGATACCGTTTTATTGTGTTTGATTGCTGTGGATGTAAAGTTATTGTTTACATAGAGGCAGACAGGTCAGATTACAGATGCGTAAGGATGGAAATGTGCGAGTGCTCTTTAATAATTGAACTGAGACATTGTTTATCTGTGAGACTGTTTGGTATAGCTTTATAATAAAGGTTTTTAAAGATGCAGACAGTACATCATTGTGTTTGGAGGGTGACTGAATTGTGCCGTACAGATGCTCAAGCAAAGAAACGTCATTTGTGATTGAATGTGTGAGTTTTTGAGTTTCTCAACTTGTGCTTTTTATTTTTATTTATTTTTTAAAGTGTGTGACTTGCTGTTTCTGAGAAGATATGAGGCTATAATTGGTTGTGATTATAATGTTTTTGTTCTGTGAAAAGTATGGCACTGGTTGCACATTAACCTTGAGAAGGACATAACGATTAAGGTCTTTTAAAGGGTCTTGTAAATTTATAGCATCTAACATTAAAAATGTTTACTGTCAATCTTGATCAATCAAATGTGTCCTTGCTGAACAAAAGTTATTAATTTCTAAAAAAAAAAAAAAAAAAAATCTTACTGACCCCTGGCTTTGGGGGTTAGCACTGTTCCAGAGGAATAAAGAACGGTCTGTTTGTCCAAACTCTAGGGGCTGCGTCTGATGAAGTCATCTGAATGTGTGCACAGCCGGTGACTGTTGGGATGGTAACCATGAACAGCTCTCCTTTACAAAGTCTTTGCACTTTGTAATGCATATTAAAGACTTGAGAGTTTCATTCAGCTCTGTTAGGGCAGTGGAGGTGTTCACCAAAACAAGAGCACAAACCGTCACTCTTTCTCTATCTAAACCATTTTAAAGCCCAAATGTAAGTTTATTTTTTAAATAATGGGGTAATATGTTCCCTCTTGAGAATTAAGGAAAATGTGGCTTTTATAACTGTAAATATGGTGTGCCATCCATTGGTTGAAAATTTTAAACTGAATCAGATTATTAAAAACAAAAATCTAAATCTATTTCTCAATTTATTTAATTGATGAAACAACATTCACCTCGACTATTACATTATTTAATCCATTTTAGCTCACTACAGAAACTGAAGGATTTCATTTTTGCATTTGCATTATTTACCACTTTTTACCACCAATATTATAATTTATTTTTAAATGTTAAATGTAACAGTTTTGTCAGATAAACATCTAATATATTTTAACTGGGGGAAAAAGATGAAATGAGATTTTTATATATATATATATATATTGTTTATATATTTTGCAGTGACTGTTGTTTTAATTTAATGCTGTACATTTTTTTTTTTTTCATTTGAAAAATCAAAGCAGGCACTTCCTCCTCATAGAAAATGTCCTTGGTTCATTGTGATATGTGACAGATGTACAGTGCTCAAATAGTGAACAGGCGCGAATCGTTCTGGAATGAGAATAGAGTTCTGGAATGTGCTGATTTATCTCATGATCAGCAAGGTTCGTTAGCACCTACACTGAGAGAACATGCTCAGCAGACAGAAAGAAAGACTTTAGCTGATGAATGAGAGGATCAATGAATGTATGAATGAAAACATACAGAAAAGGACCCCCCCCCCCCCCCCCCACCCCCCGCCTCCCCATGTGGCTCTTTTCACAATTGCACTGAATGCTGACAAATGGAAATGCTGGTTCCAATTTAAGTGCAGTTTTGGACTGTAGAAGTTCATTCATATTTTTGTCATTCATCATTAGAGAGGGTAATTTTGAAGTTAGCATTTTTGTGTTTGTACGTCAAATGAAGAGATCTGATGATTAGACCTGGTTTTCATTGCCCCGCAAAGATAAACAAAACAGAAGCAGAGAAGTAGGCCTAATGCAAAGGCAAACCTTTGTGCTAATGATGTTGGTTAATGTTCATCCAAATGATGCTTGAGATCTGAGTGTTCAGCCAGATCCTTGACAGTTGTTGATCTTTGCTGAGGACAGATGGAAGACGTGCTCTCAAACAAACACTGCACTCTTGAATTTGCAGTTCTGCTCATGATGGCCAAACAAAGAGGGAGATAAAAGATTGGCATCGAAATAATCCCTGTGGAAGATTCTGTTTTTCCTGGGTGTGGCTGTGTCCTTCAATCCAGATAGAGGAAAGACAACTTCACTCAGACTTTAATTGAACCTGTTTTTGAAAGAATCCTGTTGTGCTCAAGGCTGTATTTATTAGTAAAACAGCAATTATTGTGAAACATTATTATGATTTAAAATAAGTGTAATTATTAAAATACTGTAATGTATAATTTATTCCTGTTTTGGGAAAGCTATATTTTCAGCATCATTACTCCAGTCTTCAGTGTCACATAATCCTAAAATAAATATTATTCTAATATGATGACTTCCCGCTATATAAACATTTTTGAAAAACAGTTTGTTTTACTTAATATTTCTGTGGAATAATATAATATATTTTAATATATATTTTAATTTATAATATATATTTTTTTAATTATTATTATTAAAAGAATCCTAAAAAAGTATCCTAATTTGTAAATATTAAGCAGCAAAAACGTCAACATTGACAATAAAAAGAACCATTATTAGTAATTGAGCACCAGTAATAATAAATAATTGCTTTTCTATAAATTATTAAATGATATATATATATATATATAATATATATATATATATATATATATATATAATATATATATATAGTCTCATTCTAATAAATTAAATAATTCTAATAATATTTCACAATCTTACTGTTTTTATTTTTTAACTCTATGTCTGGTCAAATAAATGTAGCTTTGCGAGTGTAAGAGACTTCTTTCAAAAGTGATAATTTTCCAAACTTGGAACATATGTATTATATAAGTATTTAGTTTATTGCTTGTGTTGCATTGAGGATATCCAAATTTAGTTAGTTTTGGTATGTGACTCATAATTATGTCTGATGACATTGCAGAAAAAGAGTTGCCTGTATACGTTTAGTCATAATAAGGCTCTGAGAACGATATCATTTCAGACAGACTGATGAGATTGGCCAAAATGAGTCAGATCTCTGGCACTTAATGTGTAACTGTAGCCCCTTAAATCCAAAACACACCGGCTGTGGATGATTTCCTTTAACTGTCATGAGCGACAGTCTTGTATGTAATATTGAAGTGCCCTCGGAGGTTCTAGCTCCAACACATCCCTGCAGAACTATTGCTCGAAGTCTCAAATGTTCTCACGAACCGCGAATGACGCAAATGCTTCAGGTGCCAGCTCTTAATGGAAGCCTTTTAAGTTTTCACTTTTTCTCAAGTCTTTCATTCGTACTTTAACCTGTAATTAATGTTTTTACACACTCATCTCAGCTGCTGAGATTGTTAGTGCACGCCTACAGTCATTAAAAAGGACGCTTGTCGAAGGCTGTAAATGTTAGGCAGGTATTGCATGTCTTGTAAGAAAAATAAACAACCCTCAGTGTTTTTACAAGCCTTCAGGTGTCAGTCTGAAACCAGCAATCTCAGTAAACGGTTAATTAGACTGCGTCACGTGTGCACAGATCCTGTGGATGTTTTGCATGTAAACACTTTATGAATGCATATCCATTACTGACTGCATCAGTGACCTATGTGAGAATGCCTATAAGTTTGTACATTCATTACCAAACTTGTGCTTGGCCTCCAAATAAAACTCCTTCACCTACTTGTGTAGGGGAAACACATTTTAAGCATGTTGTTTTGTCTGAGCTTCCTGAGAGGTTTCTTTTATGTAGAAGATACTGTAAAGCATTTAAAAATCCACTTGGCCTCTGTAATGTGAATGTATTTGAGTTTGTTTTCATAGTTCATAGTTTGGCCAGAAATGAAATTTACTGAAATGTTACTCATGCTCAGGCCATCCAAGATGTAGTTGAGTTTGTTTCTTCATCAGAACAGAGTTGGAAAAATGTAGCATTACATCACTTGCTCACCAATAGAGTGAATCGGTGCCATCAAAATGAGAATAAAAACAGTGGATAAAATCCACTAGTCCACAAGTAATCCACACGACTGCAGTCCATCAATCAATGCCGTTTCTGGCCAAAATGTGAGTCCATAATAATGCTTCCTCCTGTTGTCCTCTCACATCAAAAGCTACAACATATTTTATTTAGAACTGTTTTAGACTGGTTTTGTTTGCAAACGGTGCTTAATCTGTGCATATCTCTCTCCTGATTCAGACAAGACAAAAAAACATTATGATTGGTTTCTTTCTTAGAAGCACATAGCTTTTTGTTTCACGAGATGTTAATTGATGGACATGAGTCATGTAGATTATTGTGATGTTTTTATCAGCTGTTTGACTTATTTTGACGGCACCCATTCACTGCAGAGGATCCATTGAAGAGCAAGTGATGTAATGTTAAATTTGGCCAAATTTGTTCTAATGAAGAAACAAATTCCATCTTGGATAGCCTTAGGGTGAATAATTCTTCAGCAAATTTTTGTTTTTGGGTGAATTGTTCCTTTTTAAAGAGTCACTTTTAACCAAATTAACATGTAAACATTCTCGTTGTCAAGCACTGACCTGTATAACGCATCAAAAGCTTTTTGGTGCATCAAGTGTCAGTTTCATAAGAAGCCAATTCAAGCATAATAACAGATAAAGGCTCACTGCATCTCTGCTGTGTGCTACAGGTATATAACAGCACTGACAGATTCTGAGGAGGAGGAAAGTGACGATGACCAAAGGCCACTGCAGGAGCCGGTGGATGAGCTCACAGCCCTGCTGCAGAAAGCAGACCGACTGCACAGCTGTAACGGGGCAGAGAAAGCACAAGGCCTGAATTTTCTGCTGGAGAGGAAAGCAGAGGTATGCAAACTACAGCTCAGTTTGGGCTCAGTATAACTTCCTCTAATGTTTTTGAAAGAAGTTAATACTTTAGTTCAACAAGGATCCATTAAATTGATTAGAAATTACATTTATAATGTTACAAGTGATTGCAATTTATTTCAAATAAATCCTGTTCATTTAAATTTCTATTCATCAAAGAATCCTGAAAAAAAAATGCATCACGGTTTCCAAAAAAATATTAGGCAGAACAGCTGATTTCAATATTGATAATAATAAGAATGAGCAGAACATTAGGAATTTATTGAGTGATAATCAAAATAATGCTTCACAGTATAACTCTATTTTTTTGACCAAGTTTCGGTGAGGATAAGAGACTTCTTCAAAACATTTAAAATCTTACTTTCCCCAAATGTCGGTGTATGATGGTTTTTGGTTTATTAGTAAAATGTTTTTTAACACGTGTTATGTATGTGCTTCCAGTTTGATCAGAAGTGCCAGTACCTTTGGCGGTTGTCTAGAGCCTATGCAGATGCACATGATTTTGCTGTAGACCTTGCAGAGAAGAAGAGCTGCGCTGAGAATGGTAATCAAAGCTTTTATGATTACAGGTTGACATTTATTTATACATTGCAGACATTTGTGCCCAGAATTGAATAACTTGACATAGTGGTTAAAATTTAGTGTTTGCTTTTCGACTATCACAAAATAGCATTGAATTATCAAGGTTTGGCAGATTTTCCCCACAAATATTGATTCCTCAAATGAAGTGTGATTTATTAAAATAATTAATGAATTGTAATATTCAGTTGATTTAAGAATTGTTTTAGGGCTGATCAAAAAATCGAATGTGATTTTCATGCGCATCTCATCAGTAAAGAGGCTCCTGTAATTAGAAGTATATCTCCAGCACGAGCGTTCAGATCAGGGTTGCCAGGTTTTCACAACAAATCCTGCCCAGTTGCTTTTCAAAACTAGTCCAAAACTAGCGCGTTTCCAAGAGGTTCCCCGATAAAAATTGCTTCCCGGGGTAAAAATATTAAAAAAAATTTGGCAGGGTTGCCTTGGTAAAATTTGCATTTTATGCGCTAAATATCATGTTATTGGTATTGGGGTTGCTTCAAACCGCGGACATGAAAAACAACCGCAGACTTGGCAACACAGACAGGTGGAGCAGCAGTTACTACACAGAGCCGTAGTCTACCGACAACTAACACAAAATCGCTTTCAAAATCGACAAAGAATCGCCTTTGATTTTAAAATCGATTTTGTGTAGATTGTCAGTGAATTACGGCTCTGTGTAGTTAATGCCAACCAGTGTTGCCAAGTCTGTGGTTGTCATGTCCACGGGTCGAAGCGACAATACCAATAACATGATATTTAGCCCCTAAAATTCGAATTTTACAGAGGCAACCCTGCCAAAAAAACAATTTTTATCGGGGAACCTCCTGGAAACGCGATTGGAATAGTTTTGAAAAGCAACTGGGCGGAATTTGTTGTGAAACCTGGCAACCCTGATCTGAACGCACGTGCTGGAGATATACTTCTAATTACAGGAGCATCTTTACTGATGAGATGCGCATGAAAATCGCATTTGATTTTTTGCACAGCCCTAATTTGTTTACAGCCTAATTAATTTATCACCATCTTGACTTATTTCTTGAAAACAAAACATCCACTAATTGTGAAGAAGACAAATGTTGTCTCTCTTTATGATATGAATTCTTGTGTGCTCTGTGTTTTACTCTTAATCTGTCTGCACTCTCCATTGTCTTTCTGTTCCGTTTTCTTCTTCTCTTCCTGGCAATTAAATGTAACACAATAGCACCTTGATCCATGTGTGTATGTACAGACAGGATTAACTAGTTCAGTGTCTGATCTTGTTTTTTTTTTAACTATAGCACCTTTATAATTGCTGTTCTTCATTCACTTCTTTGTGTGAAGGCTTTAGTGTCAAAGTTTGGAAGCAGGCCAATTATCACTTCTATTTAAATCTCTAGAGGAAGTCTCACTAGTCAAGCTGTAAACTGGTGTATGATCATCTTCTGCAAAATAAACCTTTGAATTTTTATTTCATTTAGGACTGAAAACACTTCGGATGATGCTGGTCTGTCACACACATCTTGTTTATTTTGTTTACATTTTTTTATTTTAGGAAAAAAAGTTGGTGAGGAGGCCATTTCCATCAATCCACAGTGTGCTGAAGGTCATCAGTGGTAAGTTCATGTTAATATTAAATCAGTTTGTTGTCCAGTTAACTAGGACTTTTGTCTTAAGGTTTAATGAACCTGTTGAAACTGACTATTCAAGCTTATTTCCAGTCTATCATGAACCTATTACTGACACCTTTTGGCATAATTTAGACTTTACTGGAGTTTGTGTGGCTTCAGTATCCTCAGGTTGGTTTTTTAAGATGTTTTACATTATTCGAAATCTGGCCCTCATAAGTAGAAACACATTTGCATATTTGTTTGTAGCACCTGGGCTCTGGTGTGTCTGTGGGTCTCTGAATGTATATGTGGGTGTGTGTGTGTGGGTGTCCTGCACCGGAGGTGTTTTTCAGGCTTGCCAGCTCCTCTGGATGTGCTCACTCATCTTACAAAACCCTCTTGATAGCATCACCACACCCCAGGAATGTAAACACATGCAAAGACAGCCCAAAGCTAACATATAAATACACATGCACACACACCTACTTAATTGGTTACAATTTCTGTGTTTTTGTTGCAGTTTTGGTGTAGTGTAATTATTATTATTTTTTTTTATATATATATATCAACATATAAACATTAGAATGAAAGATCATGTGACGCTGAAGACTGGAGTAATGATGCTGAAAATTCTGTTTAACCATCACAGGGATACATTTACATTTTTTTTCATTGTTTTCATTTGCAAAAATCACTCTTTTTACTGTATTCATCAATTCATTCATACTGTATTCATTTATTCTTCATACACCTCAATGATGAGCAAAAGAGGCTTCTTTAAAAATATGAAAAAAATGAAAAAATCATACTGTCAGACCCAAAACCTTCTAATGGTATTTTTAAGGCACATTTTCTCATTTCATTAAAAATTTTGTGGACTGACTGACATGCTGATATGTGGATGCTTTTGTGCCTGTCCATCTGATATTGTTGATATAGTTTTGAAATGTGAGAAACAGATATTTCCTCACATTGAAAGACACACGATGGCTTCATAGCTTCATGTATTGCATGATGAAATGTATCACTTAACACACTTTGAAAGATTCATATCATCAGAAGTCATATACTGCCTAATCCAAGCACAGGGCAAGCTGCCTACTATTTTCTTTTAGTTGAAAGCAGGTGACTGCAAGATCAATTTTGGCTCCCTTTAATTTAAATCTTTTTAAGCTGTAATGGTTTGACTGTTTTGATGGCAGTCAATCCATTAAATACTGTAATATGAAGGGCTCCTATGCTTGTCTTAAAAATATAGCAATATGCATTCTAATATGTTTATGGTGTCTAAAACTGCATATTACAGTTCTTGTGAGCTGTGCAGCAGTTGTTTGCATTTGTTTTAGGTACAGGGTGTCTTAATGAAGGTATGTTCACTGATCTCTGTGTCTGTATTTTGCCTGTGTGAATCCCTCTGCAATGCTTTCCGTTCCCTCACAGATGCCAGGATTATCACATGGAGTGCAGAGGAAGGTCATTGTGACCCACACACACACACACACACACACACACACACACACACACACACACACATCTCAGTTACTGCTGCTCTTATCTGTGATGTGTCCTTGGCATTATGGTTTTCATTAAGGATCTGGCCTTCAGCTCTTGAATTCTGCCCTGTCCTTTTTGCAGCAGCTCTGATTAATGTTGCAGTGTGTGAAGAATACATTATAATACAGTTTTATGACCATGTTCTTGTATCATGAGCAGAGCCAGTTCCATTGTATGTAAAACTTTTCTTGTATGTTTTGACATTTAAACATTTGGTAATTTAATTTCAAATGGATTTACAAAACCGTCCAAAAGTTTGAAGTCATTTGGGGTTTAGGGTAAGATTAAGGTCTTTATGTTAATCAAAATTGGGAAATAGTATTGCAGTTAGAAATGGATTCTATTTTAATATATTTAAAATGTAATTTATTCCTACCTAAGTTTTATGTAGAAATGGTGATACCTTTTTCCGGATTCTTTGATCAATTCAAAGTTCAAAAGAACAGCATTTATTTGAAACCTTTGTAACATTCAAAATGTCCTTATTGTCATTTTAGTCCTTAAATGTATACATTTTGGAGGTGTTTTCCAGGTGTTTTGGAACAGTATGAATGGTTTACACAAGAATTCAGTTTTATATTAGGGATTTGAACCAACAACTTACCCTATAAGTATTAAATAGGGATGCATTACTCAGCAGACATAAATCATTTATCAAATAGTGACACTTGTTGCGGAGAGGTGTGCTATTAGCTTTCTAAGATGTTTAAATTTCTAGATTATAAATAGGGCAAAAAGATCTTACTTTAACAGTGATTATATATGACTCCGGTCAGTCCTTCAAAGTAAAACTTAATCATGCATTACCAGAAAATCATAAATCTGAGCTCTCTGAACAAAACCTCTCCTAAACCGCATCATTTGCATTCTCATGGAAACTTAGAAACGGCATAGCAATGCCCAGGCAACCACACAACACTTCAGCTTGACTTGTAATCTCAGTAAATGTAACTGTACTGTTTGCAGTTGGTAAATCTTTTCTGATTGAACCTGTATTAGAAAGTCTTGATGCATGTCTAACTCTTCTTTTTCAAATTTGTCATTTGTTCAGTTGTTGGGGGTTGATGTTTATTTAGCCAGATTCCCTGAGCTGAAGGTTTCTGTCAGTGTCTCATGGTTTAATCTCATTTATCCTTCCATTCTGCAACATAGCTGGTTTCCCTTGCAAACAGAGCAGCAGTGTGACCTTGAATTGCAATGGCAGCTCTTGTCATTGAGACTTTATTGAATGCTCAGCCCAAGGTGATGAGAGAGAACTTTCTGTTCTAAGCAAAGAGGTAAAATGAGTCTGAGTCTTTGACTCTTAGACCTCTTTGTTTGTGGCCAGTTGCTCAGGGGATTTCTCTGCCCATGAGGAAAATACTGATTAAACTTACATAATCTTTTGGCAGCCACAAGTCTTACTGTTCGGTGTGTGAGTCTATATAATATTTCAACTCACCGAAAGGACTCTAAGCAACCGTCAGTGTGGCCAAACCACACTTTTTCATGTACAAATCCCTTGTCTCCCTCTTCTAGTGTCATTTTCATTCTGTTTTTGCTCTCTTTCTCTTTCTCCCCACACACACATTTCAAGATAGAATAAACTTTACAGAAGTTTCACTCCAGAACACTGGAAACTGCCTGAAGCTCACAAAACCTCCCCGACCTGTTCGGAGCATAAAGAATTACACTAATAGAGTAACAAACATCTGCTTGTTTTCTTTAACACTCTTGGATTTCATGGCCGGTGAACTAAGATGAACTCGACATTATCTGCTTTAAATTGTCTTTTTAATTATGAAACTACAATTGCATTTCCTGCAGGTACTATTAGTGCGTGCAGGGCAGCAAATTAATAAATTTGTAGGTAAGACTAGGATTTAGACTTTGGCTCTGCATGGATGAGATGCTGCATCAAAGCCACCTTATACATGGCTGTCATCATTTTTTTAAGCGAGCATGCAATTTGTTTTTGGTAAACTGTGCTCAGAAGTAAACACAGCGAGACCGTTTGTTAAAGAAAACCAGCCCCAAATTAATCTGCAAACAAATTCTAGGAAGAATGTTTGAAAATAGATATGCAAAAAATTTTATTTACAATATTTGCACTGTTTTGTTCACCAAGTATCCACATATGGTAAACAGTTTTTATTATTGGAGATGTTTACCCATAATGCCCCTGTGGAGGGAAATCCCAGACTGCTGGCGTGAGGAGATGTTGTCAAGTGTGTGACGTGTTCATTCAGCCAGCAGAACTTCTGCAACTGGTTTCCATTACTTTGCTGTGGTTAAATGTTCAGGCCTCCGGGCATTGCCAGAACATGACAGCAATGAATAAAAACACTTCACAAACCAATCCGTGAAAGGAGGGGGGAAGGAATTAGCCCCGGGAACATTGAGCAACCTTCTCTCCACCTGTACCGTCTCTGCCAGCAGTTGTTATTAGTAATCACTTCTGGTATGTCTTCATGTTGCTTCAGTTAAAATATATTTGCAATTCATCATGAGAGCTCTTTTTGGTGATCTTCAACTTTTATGTCCATGCACTGCCATTTTTCATAAGTAATCAGCAATGTGTTGTCAGTTTTGGCTGTTTTCACGTTTTTTTAGCTCTGTTCCAAAACCTGTGTCTGTTGTCTACATAGGCAGCATTATAAATGAAATGGTACCTTATAAGTGACAGGCAGCAACAAATTGCAATCGAATAGTTTCAGATTTTGATGCCAGCATGTTGCAAAGCTAAAATCCTGATACTATAACATATCTGTCAGTATTGAATGAAATATATCTTTATAATCCTCTGTAATCTTGTTTCAATAAGCATATTGCAATGCATTCTAGGGAGTGTTCTGTTCATTAAGGAGATATTTGATGCTTTCTTGGAATTCGATCAAAGTATCAGCAGAATGTTGCTGCCTAGCTTAGCAGGCTTCATTTCAATAGCATGAAATGACTATGATAACTTTAAAGGGCTGTCGTAGGCAGCAAACTTGGTTCTGGAACAGAGCTTTTGCTATTTCTCCTCTCCGTACCCAAAGATCTCCTCACAGACTTTGTGATCTTCTGTTGTGGTTGGGCATCTTATTTTTGGTGTAGAGAGTTTAATATAACTGTCCAACTCTGCCCCATTGAGTCACAGTAGCCAGACAGAGAAATTGCCAAAACTTGCCCAAGTGTTTATTTTCTTTGGGAGAAATACGTGAAATGTGTTCCTACACTGTCTGTCCTACAGCGATGCCAAGCTAAAAAAAACAGCTCCTCAAACAAGGTGATGCAATGTTCATTCTCAGTCATCCTCTATGAAAAGCAGAGAACCTGCAGTTATTCAGTCAGTAGTCAGACTTTTGACAAACAGCATAAAGTCTTAGTCCACTTTTCTGTCTACCTTTACAGAAACAGACTATTTCAGCAACACATAAAGTGAGTTTTACATTTTATATTGCATTAATCAGAAACTGTGTATTATTTCTAGTCATCCATAGTTTGTTTTTGTGAGACATCATTTCTGATCACACAGACAACTTAGACAACTTGGAAAACAAAGCAAAGTATGCTATTCAATTTGTGCAAATCTGGTTTAATTGTCGACAAAAACCCAATAAGATTTTACTATTGCATTATTGCAGAAAATAAGTTACCATCAAAAGTTAATGGTTCTACTTTTTTGCATCATGTTACATTTCACAAATGAACACGATTAAACTTTGATTAATTTGGCCTGAATATATTTTCTAGAATTGAAAATCTAAACGCAGGATATAAACGAACTACACCAGGGTCATGACTTCAGTGTCATCGCCACAACGTCCACAACACCTCTTTAAATAAAAAAATTATTATTATATATATTATATATAATTTCCTTGAAAGTTTGAGTTTGAATAGTTTGCATGAGCACGAGTCTGTGAAAGCAGCTAGTAGATTTAACTTTTTCACTTTCATGCATTATATGAATCCCACAAAACTTAAAACTTAAAAAACGGCACAAGTGGATATTACTGATGTATGTCGTAGAATAAAATGAGAAAATATCTTGAGCTTGTATTCACCACAAACCTTATTTCATTTATGGGTTTTGGCTTACGAAAATATGTCATCCCTCCAGCACTCTTTCGGTTTAGCCTTGTATATGCAATTTGGTTTCCTAATTCTGAAAAAACTCTGTTCTTACTCTCAAAAGTTGCACAAAGTCAGCCAATCAGATTAGATCTGGCTAGATTGAGAAGTTCAGTTGGTCAGTAAGCAGACTGTGGGTGGTCCGTGGACGTGCCGCCTGCAGCTGAGACTATTCAGTACAATCTTAACTTCATCTAACAATCAATGAATTAAAATGCATGAGACAGAAGTTATGTTGAAATAGATGCTCTTGCAATCTCTTCCTAGATGCATTTTGCAGTCTAAACAGCTAGTAAAAGAGATTCATTCCCAAAGCACACATACAAGTATAGTAAGTCGATCCATAGAGGTACGTCTGACCTGGTGTTGAGTTTCTCTCTGGCGAGCTCAAGGTCAAAGGCTTTTGGCTACAGAATCTGTCCCCCAGGTCGCTTCAGACAAACTGAGCCCCTCTCACCTCCTGTGACAGTCATTTGACCCCTTCACCTCTTTATCATGCACATAAAAGGTGTTTGTGGCTGGCTCCATTGTCTGACTGTGAGTACCAGCAGGATTTACATCGCTATGCTGGAAAAGCTTTGATCACCTCTGAACAGGCCCTTCAAAACACTGTAACTACACACGCACCTCAGTCTCTTTTCTTTCTTTCTTTCAGCAATCTTTATAAAATAGCCTAGTTAAATCTATTAGTATTAAACATCAGACAAATTATTTTGCAGGTAGGTTCATTAGTTTAAATGTATGTGGTTTAACTAGCAATTTGGAACATGTGTGCATTAATTAGCAATTTACAGCGGCTTTGAATGTGGTTTATTCAGTCAGTAATTAGAGATGTGATGAATTTGTAATGAGAAATGACTTGTAACTCCTATTAGATGCAATATTTATAGTTTGAAGAGCTGATGTTAATTTTGTTTTAAAGTTTTGTACTCATCTGTTCATTGGTGCTTATATCATATCATGAAAATATTGTAGAAAAGTTGAGAAAAATTTTGAAATCTTTCTTTATTACTTTTATTAATTAGAAGTGTATTTCTTTAATACAGCTTCTATCCTTCTAAGAATAGATTTCTAAACTATTGTAGTCTCCAGTTGGCAGTTACTCTCCAAAACTATCCATAGAGGTTTGATAATATTCAAGTAAGGTGATTTTATGCGGCCAGAGCGGAAGTTCATTTTGGTGTTCATCCAGGTTTTATGATCATGACACCATCATTTTTGCATTTTAACATTGGTATCTGAGATTAAAGGTTTATCAGTTGCAGCTTTTTCATGGATGTTGGCTTTGTGAAACTCTCTGTGATTGGTTTTTGTGGAAACAGGGTGTTCAAGGTTAATATTGAGGTTTGGGTTAGGGCATATTGAGGTTTTATCACAGTGTCTACACAAATGAGTAAACTCTTATGATTATTAGAATACACACTCTTAAAAATAAAGGTGCTTCAAAAGGTTCTTCAAGCGATGCCATAGAAGAACCGTTTTTGGTTCCACAAAGAACCATTCAGTCAAAGGTTCTTTAAAGAACCATCTCTTTCTTACCTTTATGTAATCTGAAGAACATTCTTTCTCCACAAAGAACCTTTTGTGAAACAGAAAGGTTCTTCAGATGTTAAATGTTCTATATGGAACCATCGTGAAGGACCTTTATTTTTAAGAGTGTAGAATAGCTTTTTATTCATTTATTACTAATTACTGTTTTCTTTTCTCTCTCTGTTTTTGTCGATCTCTGCATAGGTATGCTATACTCTGTGGGCTTCTGTCAGAATATGAATCTATTCAGAATAAAATAAAAAATGGTTATCTTTTTAAGGTAAGTGTGCATATTTGTTCTTTACACAATGTCCACATTTCTTATGTTTTGATTGGATGTCAAATGTGTACACAAATATAGGTTATTTGCCAAGTTGTAGAACATTACACTTGAAAGCAACATCAAAATAATTCAAATATATCAAATACACCCCCCCCCCCCTGTATATTTTCAGTCCAGGATGTTTAAAGCTTAAATACAGACAGCAGAATATATGAGCACTTCAGATGGACTGTTTACCGCTAGGCTCATGTCAACATAGGAAGTAGTTACTTCCAGTTACTTCCACTTTTAATTATTTACACAGTTATTCCTGTGTTTAATGTAGAGAAGAGTTAAAGGGCAGTAAATGATATGGTGATCTCAGCCAAAATGTTGTCATTTTAGTTGATTTCAGTGGTTGTATGTGTTGATGGGTGCATAGCATCAGCTTCTGTAAGAGTTAGTGTTTATAATCTTATCTAAAACGAGAGGAAAGAGAATGAGGGTACCACACGCACACACGTATTTCAGAGCTTTGGCAGGTGAGCTAGCAGAGAGAGGGAGAGCGAGGAGCTGAATGACAGATGCGTGTGGTGGGTTTTTCTGTGTTCGTGCGAGTTCAAGAGAAATATTTGTGGTATCTCAGCTGTAGAGATCAGCAAAAAAGACAAGTCATGCAACATTGAAAGAAACTGCTCTCTCACTCTCTCTCTCTCTTCCTTTCTCTTGCTTTATGTCTCAAGGATCATCTGGATAAAGCAATTGAGCTGAAGCCTGAAGATCCTCTGTCGTATTACTTGCTGGGCCGCTGGTGTTATGCTGTGAGTGACGGAGCGTTTGGTATTAGTGTGTTAGGGATATTCATGAATCAGTGTTCCCACGCTCATGGAAAACTTGGAAATATCAGATAAATGTATTTTTTCTTTATTTCAAAGTCTGAAAGGCCAAAATTTATACAAAATAAATATTAATCTACATTTCTATAGTGAATATACACTAGCATTCAGTCTTTGGGATTGAAAATATTTTGAATGTTTTTGAAAAAAGTCTCACCAAGAATGCATTTATTTAATCATAGGTCAAGTAAAAACATAAATATAAAGAAATATTATTACAATTTAAAACAACTGCTTTCAATTTTAGCATAACTTAAAATGTAATTAATTGTTGTGATATTAAAGCATTACTCCTGTCTACATTATCACACAGTCATTCAGAAATCATTCTAATATGCCAATTTGCTGAATGTTGAACGTTGAGCTTCTTAATATTTTCTTTTGGAAATTGTGTCTTGGTTTGTGTGTATGTGTGTTTTCAGGATTCTTTGGTGAATAGAAAGTTCAAAGAACAGCATTGTTTTTAATTTTGTAATGCAAATGTATTTATTGCCATTTTTTGTCATTAATGTATCCTTACTAAATAAGTCTAATTTCTTTAAAAAAAATTATATATATATATATATATATATATATATATATATATATATATATATATATATATATATATATATACATATATATACATATACATATATATATATATATATACATATATATATATACATATATATATATATATATACATATATATATATATATATATACATATACATATATATATATATATATATATACATATATATATATATATATATATATATATATATATATATATATATATATATATATATATATATATATATATATATATAATTATTATTATTATTCTTTTTTTTTTTTTTTTTTTTTTAAGAAATTAGACTTTTATTTAGTAAGGATACATTAATGACATACAGTACAGACCAAAAGTTTGGACACACCTTCTCATTCAAAGAGTTTTCTTTATTTTCATGACTATGAAAATTGTAGATTCACACTGAAAGCATCAAAACTATGAATTAACACATGTGGAATTATATATGGAATTATATACATAACAAAAAATTGTGGAACAACTGAAAATATGTCATATTGTAGGTTCTTCAAAGTAGCCACCTTTTGCTTTGATTACTGCTTTGCACACTCTTGGAATTCTCTTGATGAGCTTCAAGAGGTAGTCATCTGAAATGGTCTTCCAACAGTCTTGAAGGAGTTCCCCGAGAGATGCTTAGCACTTGTTGGCCCTTTTGCCTTCTGTCTGCGGTTCAGCTCACCCCTAAACCATCTCGATTGGGTTCAGGTCCGGTGACTGTGGAGGCCAGGTCATCTGGCGCAGCACCCCATCACTCTCCTTCTTGGTCAAATGGACCTTGATGCCTTCAGTGTGACTCTACAATTTTCATAGTCATGAAAATAAAGAAAACTCTTTGAATGAGAAGGTGTGTCCAAACTTTTGGTGTGTACTGTATGTATATATATATATATATATATATATATATATATATATATATATATATATGTATATATATATATATATATATATATATATATATAAATTCTTTCTGATCCCAAACTTTTGAACATTAGTGCATTCTGTGTAATGATGAAAAAAAATTGGGGCTTGGAAAACTCATCGGTCAAAAATATTTAAAGACTGCTAAGTGCTGCAAAAATAATTTTTTATTTCAGTAATTTTCTGGCATAAATGAATTTTCTCATGCTAATTAGATTTTCAAATAAATTGACTTATTTTCAGTGATTATGTACGTTGAGTGTTTCTTAATGTAAGGTGTTTCTTAATGGTTTTAATATAAACTGTTTTTATTAATTAATTAACTAATTTATTTATTTAGGCATTGGGCCTATCTGTATGTTGATAAGTGGAGTTCTTGTTCTTTTTTGCTTTGTCCATAAACACGTTGTGTGCAGGTGTCACAATGTACGTGGATAGAGAGGAAAGTCGCTGCTACTTTGTTTGGAGAGCCACCCAGTGCCACAGTCCAGGAGGCCCTGCAGAACTTCCTCAAGGTGAGACGTGCCTTTGATTGATTGTGTAAAGAGCCTTTTTATTTAGAGGCCAAACAGTTGAATAAACATGAAGTTTGGGTAGGCGATAAGAGCTACCAAATAGCAGATTTTGTTGATAAAATTAGTTATTTAAGATTCAAATCTGTTTTATCGCAAATTTGACCTATTTTTAGTTGGCTTATTTGTTAAATTTCCACCAATTTGAAGGTAGACAGATTTTTTTTATGTCCTGCCTCTGCAGTTCCAACAACCAATCCAGTTTCCAGATTTTCCCGCCATTAGAGATTCTCTTAGTACAGTATGTGCTGTAGAGGGATTTTGTCTTAGAGGTCCTAGTTTAAATAACAAACCCTGTTCATTTCTGAAAGCCCTTGACCTACATTCAGTGTTTTTACATAAGTTGCTCTCTCTTCTGATGTTCTCCTGTCCTTTGTATCCCAGCCATCACTTCTTATTTAAGGGGTCTGTGCTTAGACTTGTTGCACGCTGCCAAGACAACACAACATTCTGGAGAGTTACAGCAACAGCACGACTGATTAAAGGAAATGTATAGGAAGTTGCTCTTCATCATTAATCATAAATGGTCTAATTTTGTGCAAAAACAGAAATATACCAACAGCTTATGACTAAATAATGCATTGTCTCTTCATTCACTTACTGAGTGATCCAGCTTCATACAGAATCCAGCTTTACATGCTACATGGCCAAAAGTATGTGGAAACCTCCTTCACAGTAATGTTGCAGATTGTTGCAGAAGTGGTTAATTTATTATTAGATGTACAATTTTAAATACAAGTTATTTATTTTTGCTATAGTGGGTAAGGTGTTAAAACTAAAAGACTTAAACTAAATAAAACTAATACTAAATTAATCTAAAGAAAGCTATGGTAAACCTAGAAATATGAGGAAAAAGCTCTAGGATTTTGACTGTAAAGTCCTCATCCAATAATCATAATCAGCAAAAAAAATTAAAAATCAAAAGGTGTAAGAACCCTGTAAAAAACATAACCTCATATATGTGGCTACTGCAGTGTTTATATTTTGTGTGATTGTGTAAGTCTCGTAAATGTCTACAGTGTTATTTATTGCTCTGATTATAAAGTGGAGGTTTACTGCCTGCAATGTTAATTGCTTAATATCTCATTTAACATGCAAAATGTTTGAAAACGTACCCTAGACGTTTGCCTGCTAGCAGTGCATGTCCTTCTTTCAAGAGAGATGTTTTTCATGATCTCATTTAATTAACTACACCTAAAATGCAGAAAATCTGTTGCATAAACAGTCTGTGTTTAGACATCAGCGGTCTGTAGCCGATAAATAATTTCAGTTTGCCTGTGAATGACAGATTGCATTTTCTATGTTTGTCCTTTGTTTGATTTTACAGGTAGAAGAGATCAGTCCCAAGTATTCAAAATTCAACTATGTGTTTTTAGCCAAGGTAATGACTTCAGGTCTCGACTATTTTATTAATGAACTGAATATTGATTAATAATGACATTGGGAATTTTGTTGGCTCTGTTCCAAAAAAAAAAAAAAAAAAATATATATATATATATTAAACTGCAATTACTTCTATCAACATTGATAATAATAATAATAATAAAAAAAAAAAAATATATATATATATATATATATATATATATATATATATATATATATATATATATATATAATTAAACTGCAAATACTTCTATCAACATTGATAATAATATGAAATTAATTAAATTGTAATAATATTTCACAGTATTTCCTGTGTAAGTATATTATATATTAACAAATGTTAATAATTGTTACTTGCTGCTATGTACTTTAAAAAACTGAAATCTGCTAAACTATTTGTAATGGTTACATTTTAATAACATGTCAAATCCAGCATTCAAAGTTTACAGAATGGGATCATAAATTCTGCTGTGTTTTTGCAGTCACTCAGCTTATGTTCGTTATTTATTTACTGGAAATATTTTGTTTTCAGCAAGGATGCACTACTGGCACATTTCAACTTTTATTAATAAAAAAATCTTGTAAGAGCTTGTGGAAATGTATCATGGTTGCCATAAAGCGCACAGCTGTTTTCAGCATTATAAAACAATTTAAAATATATTCAAATAGAAAGCAGTTGTTTTAAATCGTAATAATATTTTAAATGAGCACTGTTTTACTGTATTTTTATCAAATAAATGCAGCATTGGTGAGATTAAGAGACTTCTTATCTTTTGAATGGTAGCACTGTATATAACTGACATTTCTCATTTCTCTTCCACTAGTTTTAGATCATCTAACATGCAACACAATTATACTTTCTACTTGGGCAGTGCACTAGATTTTGAAACTGAGCCAGTAAAGCCTTTAAGGAGCATTGAGAACATTGTAATGTGTTACTGTAACCTCACCTATATCACTTTTATATCACTATATCTCTTTTCAGTGTTACAAAGACTTGGGTCAGATGAGTCAAGCCCAACAGATGTGTGACGCTGCCTCTGCAATGAACATTCAGACTAAAGAGGTGTTTTCTTATTCTGATGAATCAGATTTTTTGTAGTTTGAGTCTGCACTTCTTAATTCTTTTGTTTTTCTGTGTGTGTGTTTTCTTTAAAGGATGAGGAGGCACAGAAGGAACTGGACTCTTTTGTTGCATCACTTTAACAAGTCTCCAACAAAAGCTGTCTGTCTTTGTGTTCCGTCTCTTTGAACTCTACTGTGACTGTTTACCCACAAACCCAACATATGAGCTACTAATGTTGGCCAGGCCACGTTATTCCTCTATTAAAGGGGAGACCAGCAGCAATATTTTGTTTATTTTTAGTTTACGCACAAAATACTGTATGTGTTTTGCAGGACAGTTTATTTTTAATTATTTGTGTCTGTTTTAGACATCATAATAGTTGCAATACACAGCGTGGCTATCACCTATTGAAACCGCAGTGACCATCAGTGGCTGCTGTTAGAATGAATTTAAAATGAATTACAGTCAAAAATGAAATTTAGCTGAAAATCTACCTCTTCCTCTAATAATTTAAAAACATAATAATTGGATAAATTTAGCATTGCATCACTTGCTCATCAATGGATCCTCTGCAGTGAATGGGTGCCATCAGAATGAGTCCAAACAGCTGATAAAAACATCACAAGTAAACAACACTATTCCATTATTATTTGAGTCTATCATTCAAAATAACGCTCCCTCAAGTGAAAAAGTCCATCCCCTGTTGTCTTCCTAAATCAAAGTTCACCCTCATGTTTGTTTAGAACAGTTTTTGCTTGAAATCTATGCATATTTCTCTCCTGATTCAGATGATTAGCAATATTATGGATAGAGGACTATTATTTTAGCCATAAATGACAGTCTTGATGGAGTTGTTACTTACAAACATGCAGCTTTTCACTTCACGAGACATAAACTGATGGACTGGAGTGGTGTGGATTACTGTGATGTTTTTATCAGCTGTTTGAACTCTGTTTCTGACGGCACCCATTAACTGCAAAGGATCCATTGATGAGCAGGTCATATAATGCTATGATTTCTCAAAATCTGATAAAGAAACAAACCCGTCTACATCTTGGATAGCCTGGGGATGAGTAAATCTGACTATTAGCATGAAGTCTGGTGCATTTGGTTGGCATTAAAAGCATGCATTGACAGTTCCATTTGTTTTTGTGTGCCTTTTAGGGGCATGTTTATGTGTACTTTCTAATTAGAATTTCTTCCTATTTTTGTTAATCAAAAAAATAAAATAATTAATGATTATTTCATAGACATAACTTACGAAACTGTATGACTATAAACCTCCTGAAAAGTGTCTGAAACAAACCTTTAGAACAATTGTGGCACATTTAATGGTTAGTTCTTCCAGAAAAGCTGCTGATATGAAATTGCAAAAGTGAAATGTTTAACAAAAATGTTTAACCTTTCATAGCACGATCCTCCCTAATAAAATGCAGTCTTTTGCAGTTTTTATTAAGAAAACCTGAACAACTCCATCTGGATTTAATCTTGTTAATCAAATTCTCTCTTTAAGAATGTTATATTTTTGTGATATATTACTGTTATATAGATTTTAATCCCTAGACATTATTTTTTGACCAAAAATGGTTTCTAAATCGCAGAGAAATTATGGGGTCCATCTAAGTCTAATGTAATATTTTGAATTATGTTATTGCTAAAATTGTTTTAATATCATTTGTTGGTATTCAGCATTATGCATGCAACCATTTTTATGTTAAAATTATGGCAATTGCTCTCTGTATGGTACATTTTAGATTATTGGTGATTATTAAGATTGTAATGGTGCATATGTAGATCATCACTTCTCTGCTGCTCAATACAACGTACAATAAGGTGAATTCAGTCTGTGTGTTATACGTTGATCAGATAATTTTTTAAGCTACTGGTGGAGCACAATTGCTAACAGTTATATATATTGTATTTTTCATGTTTCTTTCATTGTTTAAAGCGAAGTCCTTATTTCTTCAGCTTTAGTGGCACTGTAGTCTACACCAAATCCTCAAAATTGTCATTATTTTTATTTATGCAATTCTGTTTAGTGGCAAAGAAATTATACACTTCACGTTTATCTTCATAAATGTAGGTCAGATAGTTTTCAGTCAGTATTTTGCCTGTAGTATACTGTATAATTCCTGTGGCTCAGTGGTAGAGCATTGCGTTAACATTGCAAAGGTTGTGGGTTCAATTCCCAGGGAACACGCATACTGGTAAAAAAAAAAAGATAGCCTGAATGCACTGTAAGTTGCTTTCGATAAGAGCATCTACTAAAAGTGAATGTATACTCTTGTCCAGGAAGTAGCGGACCTTATAGGGAATGCAAGGAAGACGTGGAAGAAAAAGGGCTTATTTTCAGGTGTCAAGCCTCTAATAAGATGTTACAGGGCACTCATACAGACGTAACACTCATCAGTTGTAAACAGAAATAACATTTACATGTCTGGACATCTGCCTTTCCTTATATAAGAACCACAGCATGTCTTCAGCAGCAAACAGCTTCCGATCAGGGACTCTTCTGTACCGACAGGTTTTATGTGGATTGACATTGTGTAACCAAAGGTACCTGAGGTGGTCTGCATTTATTAATAATTCTTTTTGGTTATTAGTCATTTTATCGTTTCTTGCTTTTTTTGCAGTTATAAAAGTTTGGGGTCAGTAAGATTTTTTTAATGTTTTTAAAATATTTTTTTTTATTCTAACTAAAAGTCTCCATTTATTTGATCAGAAATACAGTAAATCATTAATATTGTGAAAAGACTATTGAAATTTATACAAGTTTTTTTGTTCTTTTTTTCTGGCCCTTAATTCTGATTGGCTAAAAGCCTTTTCCAGAGGTGTGATATTCTAGTTATAACAACCGTTTCACCATTTGTATCCAGAGATCGTCTTTCTAAGGGGCCATTTAAACTACAACAATTTCAGTCATAAATGGGAAATTTTTTATGCATTTTGCTTTTTCGTTTAAATAGCAACAGTGTTTTGGGGACTGAAATTGCATATTTTTGAAAATGAGTTTCAAAGTGCAGAATTTTGAAAATGCCTCCGTTATCGTTTCAGTGCAAACTCCCAAAACGGGAATCTTTGAAAACGGTGACATCTTGCACGTGTGTAGTACGTGTTAGGTATGTAGACATGAGCAGTGTGTGTCGATTTTAAAGGCAAGTGCGAACAAACATACACAAAAATGGCGGAGTATATGGTACTGTTGTTGCTGCTGAAGAGTGTACTAAGTGTACTTCACCAATATTACAACCAACAACGGAGAGCATCATATACAACATATAATCGTCACTTCCATACAGGTGCTGTTTAGTAACAAGATGACGTCACCAACTACAGGACGACATACTTAATACAGCATTTTTGATTGTTTTCATGGATATGTGTAAATGTGAATTGTTTTGAAAACGCAAGGGAAAAACTTTTAAATTGTTGACTACATCATTGTTGTGTAAACATAGCCTTAGAGATTGCGTTGAATCGGTTTCTCTCTTCCTCTATTTTGACATCTTTAGCCATGTTTACATGACCACTACAACAATATTTGATCAATACAAAGTTCACAAGAACAGCATTTATTTGAAATATGTTTCATTTATTTATTATTATACATGTCAGTTTAACTGATTGAATGCAACCTTGCTGAATAAAAGAATGCAAAACATACAGACCCCAGACTTTTGTAAAGGTAGAAAGAGGTTTGTCTAAGAGGCATAATTTGTCATCACAACAAAGATAAAGAGGGTAAAGGTTCATATGGTATCCTTACTTTAATTTCATTGTAATTTCTCAGTACATTTTACACCTCTGTGTGTGGAAGTATCTTATAACAAGACAACTGTTCATCCTCAAGAACTGAAAACCATCTTATAGTTGTCACAGTGTCTGGGTTGTGTTCTCTGGGGTTCCACTAGATGTCCTCCTTTCTCACGGTGTTGGTCACCTTATCACTTCCTGTTCCCTTATTTGGTCACCTTCCTCCTTGTTGAGTAATTGATTGTTCCCCACCTGTCTCCTGTTCCCTCATTATCCTTCTGTGTATTTATACCCGGTCTGTCTGAGTCTGTTTTACGGAGTCCTTGTTTAATGTTTGAAAGTTAATTCATGTCCGTCGCTTCTTGCCTTGTTTTGCCTTGTCTTCGTGTCTTGTTTATGTTGGATTTGGATATTCTGGTTTTGACCCTGCCTGGACTGTTTTCCCCTTCGGATTACCCTTTAATAAATGACTTACCTGCAATTGGTTCCCTCTCCGTGTTTTCTGTAACACCGATCGTGACAGAAGGACTCCGTCATTCTAGGAACCAGCGGTATGTCGTTTTTCCGTTCCCCAGCCAAGATGGCGGAGCGGCGAGCCAAGTATCTTAGGTTGACCGCCCTCCGCCAAGAGGGAAATGAAGTGGGTGCCCTGGCTCAGGTGTTCTGGTCCCTGGCCGAGGGCATGGGCTACAACGATGTGGCCCTCAAAGACTATTTCAATGGCGGGTTGGATGATCCAGTGTCTCAGGAGGAGATGGCGCAGTTGGAGACACTGGAATTCTGGGAATTCGTCCGCTACCTGCAGAATCGGCTTCGGTGGGATGCCCCAGCCACTCCTGTCTCTTCCGGCTGGGTGGTCGTCAGCCCAGCACCACTGCCCAGGATGGCAACCAGCCAAGCGCCACAGCACAAGATGGCTGCTAACCCAGCGCCAATTCCCAAATTGGCCACCGGTCCAGCGCCACAGTACAGGATGGCCGCCAGTCCAGCGCCACAACCCAAGATGGCCGCCAGCCTAGCGCCACAGCCCAAGATGGCCGCCAACCTAGCTCCACAGCATAAGGTGGCTGTCAGCCCAGCGCCAATGCTCAAATTGGCCACCGGTCCAGCACCACAGCACAAGATGGCTGTCAGCCCAGCGCCACAGCACAAGATGGCCGCTAACCCAGCGCCATTGCCCAAATTGGCCACCGGTCCAGCGCCACAGTACAAGATGGTCGCCAGCCCAGCACCACAGCACAAGATGGCCGCCTGTCCAGAGTCATGGCCCAAGATGGCTGCTTGCCCAGCGCCGCTGCACAGGATGACAGTCACAGCTGACCCCCTGGAGTCGAGTCAGGTTCCAGGGGACTCTCCAGAGTCGAGTCAGGTTCCAGTGGACCCTCCAGAGTCGAGTCAGGAGTTGAGTCAGGTTCCAGTGGACCCTCCAGAGTCGAGTCAGGAGTCGAGTCAGGTTCCAGTGGACCCTCCAGAGTCGAGTCAGGTTCCAGTGGACCCTCCAGAGTCGAGTCAGGTTCCAGTGGACCCTCCAGAGTCGAGTCAGGTTCCAGTGGACCCTCCAGAGTCGAGTCAGGTTCCAGTGGACCCTCCAGAGTCGAGTCAGGTTCCAGTGGACCCTCCAGAGTCGAGTCAGGTTCCAGTGGACCCTCCAGAGTCGAGTCAGGTTCCAGTGGACCCTCCAGAGTCGAGTCAGGTTCCAGTGGACCCTCCAGAGTCGGGTCAGGTTCCAGTGGACCCTCCAGAGTCGGGTCAGGTTCCAGTGGACCCTCCAGAGTCGAGTCAGGTTCCAGTGGACCCTCCAGAGTCGAGTCAGGTTCCAGTGGACCCTCCAGAGTCGAGTCAGGTTCCAGTGGACCCTCCAGAGTCGAGTCAGGGCCGGTCACCGATGACCCTCCAGAGTCGAGTCAGGGCCGGTCACCGATGACCCTCCAGAGTCGAGTCAGGGCCGGTCACCGATGACCCTCCAGAGTCGAGTCAGGGCCGGTCACCGATGACCCTCCAGAGTCGAGTCAGGGCCGGTCACCGATGACCCTCCAGAGTCGAGTCAGGGCCGGTCACCGATGACCCTCCAGAGTCAGGGCCGGTCACCGATGACCCTCCAGAGTCAGGGCCGGTCACCGATGACCCTCCAGAGTCAGGGCCGGTCACCGATGACCCTCCAGAGTCAGGGCCGGTCACCGGTGACCCTCCAGAGTCAGGGCCGGTCACCGCTGACCCTCCAGAGTCAGGGCCGGTCACCGCTGACCCTCCAGAGTCAGGGCCGGTCACCGCTGACCCTCCAGAGTCAGGGCCGGTCACCGCTGACCCTCCAGAGTCAGGGCCAGTCACCGCTGACCCTCCAGAGTCAGGGCCAGTCACCGCTGACCCTCCAGAGTCAGGGCCAGTCACCGCTGACCCTCCAGAGTCAGGGCCAGTCACCGTTGACCTTTCAGAGTCAAGTCAAGTCACCGGTGATTTTCAAGGACTGAGTCAAGTCACCGGTGATTTTCAAGGACTGAGTCAAGTCACCGGTGATCTTCATGAACAAATGCAAGTCACGGATGATCTTCATGTACAAGTGCAAGTCACCGATGGTCTTCATGAACAAGTGCAAGTCACCGATGGTCTTCATGAACAAGTGCAAGTCACCGATGGTCTTCATGAACAAGTGCAAGTCACCGATGGTCTTCATGAACAAAGGCCAGTCACCAATGATCTTCGAGAGCAGAGTCAGGCCAGCACCGATCTTCTGGAGTCCAGTAAGGACACCAGGGGTTTACCAGAGTTTAGTCGACCCGTAGGTCCGGCCGCACGGAGGTTTGCTCCGCCTTGGGGGGCTCTGGTCCTGACCACATGGCTGTGGCGTTGTTCTGCCCCGCCCTGGGGGCCTTCCGCCCTGACCACACGGTTGTGGTGGTCTTCCGCTCCGCCCTGGAGGACTCTGGCTTTGACCACTAGGACGTGGTGGTCTTTTGCTCCGCCCTAGGGGGCTTCCGTCCTGACCTCACGGTTGTGGTGGTCTTCTGCTCCGCCCTGGGGGGCTTCCGTCCTGACCACACGGTTGTGGTGGTCTTCTGCTCCGCCCTGGGGGGCTTCCGCCCTGATCACACGGCTGTGGTGGTCTTCTGCTCCGCCCTGGGGGGCTTCCGTCCTGACCACACGGTTGTGGTGGTCTTCTGCTCCGCCCTGGGGGGCTTCCGCCCTGATCACACGGCTGTGGTGGTCTTCTGCTCCGCCCTGGTGGGCGCCACATGATGTCCTTCATGGACTTCTGTTTTGTGTTTCTTAGTTTCTGTTATGTTTCTGTCTGTTCCCCTCAGTGAGTCTGGTTTTACAGAGTCCTTGTTTAATGTTTGAAAGTTAATTCATGTCCGTCACTTCTTGCCTTGTTTTGCCTTGTCTTCGTGTCTTGTTTATGTTTGATTTGGATATTCTGGTTTTGACCCTGCCTGGACTGTTTTCCCCTTCGGATTACCCTTTAATAAATAAATAACTTACCTGCAATTGGTTCCCTCTCCGTGTTTTCTGTAACACCGATCGTGACAATAGTGTCTCATTACCTAATGTATGCAAGTCTGTTCTCTCATACAGCACAGAAATAATGCCCACAGGACATGACCTGGATTCCTGGAGGTGTATTCTAGATTTGATCTTAATGAAGACTTATAGAACTGACAGCAGATCAAGCAATTCAAGTAAATATTGCCTTAGCAATTTATGCAATTATTTTTATGGAAACTGATCCTTTTTTAACGAATTATTTGATGAATTGGAACCGCATTTAGAATTTAATTTAAGACGATTTTTTGTTTTACCCCAAACATGAAAAATACTGAAAATTGAGACTTTGAAATTGAAACTTTTTTTAATTTAAAAAGAAAACTTAGTGTTACATTAAGAAAGCCAAGTGATTTAAGCATTTCATATTTCATTGCATCTTAGTTTTTATTTTTGTTTTTATTACTTCTGATTATTTTTTAATCAGTTTTTTAAGGATCCATTGATTCCCTCATCTCCTACAACTTTAGAAAAAGGTACACAAACCTGTCACTGGGGTGGCATGCTTTCAAATGGAATTAATTAGTACTATTTAGATCTAAATAACCTATCTTAGGGTGCCATCCCAGTGACAGCTTTATAGCTTTTTTACACAAAGTGTACTGTTAATCCAACAATAGTGAAGCGTGTTTTTCTTTTCTTCAGCAGGGCCTGGAAGGGGAGCAGGCGGCTGCTGGTGTATCAGTAATCAGTTGGCTTTATCTGGACTTGTCACGCACTCAAAGCTCAGCTGGCTACAATCCTCAGGCTTGATCAGAACAGGATGTGCTGGGAAAGCAAGATAAAGCACTTCGCAGGGACGGGTATATCCTACACACTTTCCTTCTATTTTAAATGCCCAATTGAGTGACTGCGTGCAGATATGATGTGGGCAATAAAGTTAGAATGGTTATTTTTACTTGCCACTATTTTAAGGGCAACTTGTTTGAATAAGAAGTTTTGTTTTACATAATCATATTGTGTCTAGGTGTTGCAGGAGGAAGAAAACACTGCCAAAACTAATTTGATTACAAATGACAATGTTATACTGCATTTATTATCATAAAAGCTTGATAATATATATTGACCTTAGTGTTTATATATATTATCTATATATGTGTATATATATATATATGAGATATAAACCATTACATTTAATTACAAAATTGCAGTTTAGAATGCCAAAGCAGCCAAATGTCAGAGCTTATATGAAGTAGAAAAACATAATATTAAATGTTGGTATCACATAATAGGAACTACATATCAAACTTACACATCAATCTTTTGCATATAAAATATAGTAGATCTTATACAGACCAGCAGTCTATTAACAAGTGCTATTACAGTTCAAAAATATATTGCAGCAATTAGAAATGAGCAAAAATTAGTAATCGTAACATTTTATACATGTTAGTTAACAAACCCTGAATTTCCCCTTCAGGATTCCCCTAACTAGAAGGGACCCGAGGGAGACAAAATGTATTTCCTTTCGCCTACACAACATCATGTGCCAGATATGAAATATCACATTCAGCTTATAATAAACATAGATGTTCAGAATAGTTTCACTGGAGACTTCCTGTGACCCACTGTGAGGATCTCCAGACAATATTTGATTGGGAAGGATGTTGCAGGCACACAATGGAATTGAACTGTGTTAAACTCGCCTACGTTTATTTTAATTATAGATTCATGCTAAGAAGTCTCTAATAATAAGGCACAGACTTCAATAATGCTGTAGTAAGAATCGGGAATTATTATCAAGAACAATAAAGTGCTGGAAGATTATACTGTACACATGTCTCATTTTATGAACTTTATGTAGGGAGGATAAAAATGCAGCATAGGGCTAGTTTGAGCTACGGTACCCTAAGCAACAACTGAAAAAAAGTACTTTAAGCTCATTGCAGTCATTTAAAATAATAACCAAATGTGTTAAAGTCAACATGAAATGTAATCAATTGATTAAGTGTTGCATATTAGTCCCAAGTTAATTATTTTGTCTGTTATCCTTATCATTATAAATCCTTGTAATGACTTAATGATATTTCATGATCCAGTCATTTTCAAATAGATAAAATCAGTTACTGCACCAGTTTTTTCTCATCGAATATTTAGTTTCATTCGGAAATATGTCATGGAAGTAAAATGGGCTGTTGACAGTGTTTCACATTGACTTTAAACCACTTAATAAAAATGTTGGCATTAAAAGATTTAGGCATGATGAGGGCAAATCTTCTATAACTGAGTTTAAATATATATCTGCAAGCTATATTTAAACTAGAAGTTTCTTGACTGAATAATGCTATGCATGTATATGCCTTAGAAAACAACTAGTATTTGCCTGAATGAACCATGCAGTGTCCTGTTGTGTAGCTTCTGCTTTGCTACTCTTGCATAATATACTATAAATCAGTGCATCATATAGTTACAGTAATGAATGGGTGTGTTTTTATTGTCTTAGCTCATTCTGAGCCAAAAAAAGTTTATGCCTGAGTTTTACATCTATAAATATATTGCTATAATGCAGATATGAGAGATTCTTCAGTGTTTGTTTTCTTAGCCAGCTTCATTTGGCAAAGTATTTAAGTTGCATGCTTTGATTTCCCTTCAGACTTGAGGTCTCTGTCTCTTTTTTGTAGGAGTCTGAGACGTTCCTACCAAACTCTCATGCAGTTCTGTGCTGTCACGGAGTGTGACAGACACTTTGAAGGCTCTGGGTTTAAGCGTGAGCCCATACAGATAGTCCATGCTGGGAGTAGTTTCTGCGGTAAACCTACACTGATGGACCAGCAAGGAGGTGAAGAGGAAAAGCTGTATCTTGGACACGTCTTCTCCAATACATCTTCGCTTCCCCACGGAGAAGATCAGCACGTTGGTGGTTAAGTCTTTGTTGAGAGCTCCATCCTCATCCAGGAAGCGCTGTGGGTTGAATACCTCTGGTTGGTCCCATTTGGTCGGGTCGTGGTTCAGAGACCACTGGTTGACAAAAATGATGGTATCTTTAGGGATGGGATACCCATTGATGGAGGTGTCCGTGGTCGTGCTGTGGGGAATCGTTACAGGGACGAACGAGGTGAATCGCATGACTTCGTAGATGAAAGCCATGACGTATGGAAGATGAGGCTGGTCTGCAATTGTTGGAAGACGACTGCGATCCGCCACTTTGTCGACGTCCTCCTGAAGACGTTTCTGGACTTCTGGATACCTGCAAGTATGTAAGTGGAGACCAACATTTTCAACTTTCTGGGTTTATGGTTTAGGTTGCTGATTTCAATGAAGTTGTATTCCACATAACTTCTATTTATAAATAAACCTGGCCTCTTATCTCATCTGTGCTAGTATCCTACATGAAGCAGTCATTGAGTTTGAGTTTCACAGAGTGGCCTACATGTTTAAAAGTGTTAGTGGGTCAGATTTCATTTTGTGTTTCTGTAACCTGCCCTCATTAGTTGCTGCCAATACCTGCACGCCACGGAAGAGTTACATAAGACATGAGAGCTCTTTGGTGTTATTGAGATCCGTCCATCTCTTGTGGACAATCTCGGAGTTGCCGCATTGCACACTAAAAGTTTAAAGAAATTACAATGCTGGCATCATTCGCTTATCTTCATGTCGTTCCAAACCCATATATTTACTTTCTTCTGAGCAACATAAAAGATGATGTATTGCATTGGCTCTTTTTCATGCGATGAAAGTGCTGATGTATGGTGTTCAAACACACACACACACAAGCGTAATTATTCTAAAGAGCATACAATTAAGGATATGCCCCTCAGTGCAAGATGAGTCATCATTTTTATTGGTCTGTTTTACAGTTAGACTGTAAATTTGTTATGCTCACCCCCCACTATAAATCATGGACCAATGTGCAGCGTAAACATCCATATTAATTTGTAATTTTATGTACAGTCAACATTTCAAGTGGATCAAAAAAGGTCATCAAGTTTAAGACAAGAACGCATTTTAGTTTTAGGACAATTTTGATGAAAGGTTTTGATCCACTTCAGATGTTGACTAGTGTAGGCTATTAAAATGAAATAATCGAGGGTGAGTAAAGTAAATTTACGCATTACCTGACCATTAATAGAATGATCCACTGCAGAGCTGTAGACAGAGTGTCTTGACTGGCCCCAAAAATGTCTGCGATTGTCGGTGGCACGTATTCTTTATCCAGAAAGACCCCCGGGCCCCCTGACAGCCCTTTATCCAGAGCAACGATGAACGCGTCAGTCATGTCACGGACGAGGCTCAGTAAAAGAGTCTCGCGGTGCTCCGCCACTTTGGAATCAATGAACTCGTAAAACTCCTTGTTGAGCATTTTAAACTGGTCAAAGAGCGTTTTGATTGGGTTTGGGAAGTACTGCAGCCAAGGCATCACATCCACGATGCTTCCAGCTCCGACTGTCTTAGTGAATTGATCATTTCTGCCAACCACCTGCTGGAATTCCTCATCATCAAACGAATACCGGTTCCCGAAGCAAACGGCGCTCATTGTGTTCGCCACCGACACCACCAAATACCGGTGAGGCTCGAAGTACTGCTGCTCGCGGGTTTTATTCAGAAACAAGCGGATGAGCTCTCCTATCTCGCACACGATGTGCTTCTCAAACGTCTGCTTGGTGTGGATGTTGGCTGTGGAGAAGTTTCTCACGGTGCTGTGTGCGATCTTCCGATGCAGTTTCCACCACTGGCTGTAGTTACCGAACGCCATGCTTTTCCCATTGGACACGAACCGGAACGAGGAGAAATCGGGTCTGCCGGCGAAATCGACAGCTTTTTTAATTAGCGCCTCTTTAATTGCGTCTCCGTTCAGAACCACCACGTCTCGGCTGCCCAGCTTGATCTGAAACACGTCGCCGTATTTCTCAGCCATCCGGGTGAAGTAAAAGTGAGGTGAGGTACCGAGCTGAGCGGCGTTACCGATGACCGGCCAGGAGAACGGACCCGGTATCTGCCGCCGACCGGAAAGACGCCAGAGCGTGAGCGTTAAACACACCAGCAGCGACAGTAAAACACTGCGCGCTGACAGCTGAATGAAATCGCCCAGAACCGCCAGGAAATCCATCATCGATGTATTTGCAAGCATCACAATCAATGCAGATCCACTCTTAATAATCAAAAGCAAATTAACCTGTTGAGCGTTCGAGAGTCTGACTGATTCATATGAAATCAGAGAGCATAAGTGTTGTGATGGTCGGTCCAAGATGCATTCATCCAAGAATGTATCCACGACTAAATAACACTACTGAGAGTCTCCTCCTTTACACACTCCTCTCTCTCTCTCTCTCTCTCTCTCTCTCTCTCTCTCTCTCTCTCTCTCTCTCTCTCTCTCTCTCTCTCTCTCTCTCTCTTTCTCTCTTTCTCTCTGAATGCGTGACTTCTACTGTTGTATAGGATAGCCTCTATGTGATCGCATGTCATATCTATGTCATCTGTCTGTGGAAATTTTTTTTTATAGGCCTGTATTAACAATGCAAAACGTTTATTTGTTACTGTAAAATATTCTTCAAAGTGTGTTTAATAGTTTAAAGTTGTCCAGTGAAAGGGTATTAGTATTTCACTCACTTTATTAAAAATTTCTCCATATAAACAGATTGTTTCATACGGTTGCAGATAGCTGGTTGATATCATATATGTAGGCTAGGCTACTTATATCCTTTAATATATAAATGAACTCGTCCCTCATTTTAATAAACGGGTTCATGCAGCAAATAGAAAAAGAACAAGATAAAAGAGTTATACAGTAAAGGATGTGTCATATTGAAAGGACGGAGAAAGTATTTTTGCTTGACTCGAAACGGTTATGTTTTGTATTTGTAACTTCGGAGATGTGCGTGAGAACAGATCATGTGTACAGTGATGCTGAGACAATGGATCAAACCTTACCTTTCATGAGGAACTAAAGTTTGACAGGAAAATAATAGCCCATATTTCCTTTAAGTTTCACCATTGTGGAAAATAAAATAGATAAGTTAACGTGATGGAAAATTGTGCAATGATGGAGATTTTCTGATAGTATTTTCCTCTTTCTATGTTTCCACCTGTTGCCACTAGGAGGACCCCATTCCCAACCAGCCCTAAATTATAATTTGTGACACTTGCATTAATTAATAAAAGCAAAATGTATTAGTTTTTAGTTCTGCAATTTTTGTGGTTTGTATTTTGTATATGCTGTCATATTCTATACTTGGGATGCCGAAATATTACAAATGTAAGTATAGCTATACTTTTATCTTCTTATCGTAAATATAATTAATTAATAAATGCAGTTATAATTTAAAAATCACGTCGTTGTCCAACAATAACAACAACAACAATATATAGGTACATTTGTATTTTTCCTACAGAAGGACTAAATGTCACAATGTTTGATATGAAAACATCATGATGGTCACGATCCACTGTTTTCACTAAGATGATGCACAATTTCAAATGGTGCTCAAACAGGTAAATAGCTCAGTTATGTGTTTCGAGTGAGTCTTTTAAAATTCGCTTCATAATTTATACACTTTTTTTAACTCAGTTTAAATGACATCAGGCTGTTTGGAGCTTTGTTTAACACGTAGGCCTATATTAAAATAAATATAAACTATTTTAGTTGATTTGACTAACAAAATGTAAAATGGTCATAAAAACATTGATATGAATAAAAAACGAAATTCTTATAAAGAAGCAAGAGCGCCAACTGAAAGCAGCAGCTTCTCGTGTGTTCAGTACCACGGACAGCGCGCGAGCACTTCTGCGCAGATCACGGCACGTCAAATTACTTAGTGTTTGATCGTCAGAGGAAGACTGACTCTTTACAGCAACCGAGACTTAAAACAAGTTCAAATTAAATATTATATCATAAATAATAAAATAACAATTTTTTAAAGACCCTGTGCATGTAGCTACATCAACAATCGGCTAAATGTGCACACCGTTTAGACAAATTCAGTTTTTTTTATTACTTATCATTATTTTACACACTCTAAGATAAGAGTCATCAAAGCTATTTGTCTCAGCGAACTTCATAAGTTGCATGAAGAGATGCTTTTTAAACGGTTTATAATGAGTAGGCCTACACGCTATGGTTGACTATTAATTATTTTTCATTCACTAGCCTCTGCTCTAAAATTAGGGAAACTGATAGGCCTAAATATACAATTGAAAAAAGATAAGTTTGATTTATACGCAAATATTGTAGTTTTAAAATGTTTAATTATTATTGTATCATTAAAATATTACGTAGCCTATAGGCTACATAGGTTATCTCTCGGTTAATGTGGCAGTGAGTTGAATGAGCGTTTTTTTCTTGTTTGTTATTTATTTTTTATTTTTTTACAGGTTAGGAACAGTGTAGTTTCATTGATTTGTAGTTTTAGAACAGTAGAAAAAAAAGAAAAGAAAAAAGAGGCCTCTATCAAAAAATCGAATCAGTAGCTCAAGCTTTAGGACCCAGCGGACACACGCCACACCTCTACACACCAAAACAAGAATCATTGTCTCATTTAATTTGAATAATTTCGATGGTTAACATGACTATTATAGATCATACCTTATTTATTTATTTACTTACATATGCGTGTTAGACGGTTAGACGCCATACTAAATTTATGAGGTTACAGTTTTTGCCTCATTTGCCAATCCTCTGGAGGTCGCATCCCAAAAAAAAATGTTATGTTTGAAGAGCTGCAGTGTATGTACATCAGACGTCTGTTAGAGAGAAAAACGAGGAGGAAGAATTGTGGATTAGCAGCGAAGGATACACCTCATGCATCCCCCGAATTGTTGTGCCCAATTCTGACCACTGCCAGATTACCCCCTGAACCCCCCCCCCCCCCCCACCGAATAGTAATAATTTGGCAGGGGGTTGAAAAATGTCATAACACCTTATCCACCCTTATCATAACGAGCCTACTGCGTTTTAAAATTATGGGAGGTACTTCCGGTTTGGGGAAGTTCTACTCAAAAAGACTACAGCAAATCATTTTAAATCATAAGACATTTTGACTGAATGGGCTATTTTCATTCATTTTCTATTTTCAGAAGTCAGGACAGTAACATTACGTTTGGTATATTAATGTGACATGATATGACAACAGTATCTATAGAACAGTTCTTTTAGCCTTTTACTCCTGATTATTTGTACAATTATTTTGTATTCCGCTGTAAGTAAATGAAAAAATACAACATATAGGCTACTGTGCATTTGTGCTCTCCCGAATTTAATTTACAATATATAAGAAACTTTTATTTTTCTTCTCAAATCCTCATGTCTCATTCCAGGTTTGTTTTCAATTGCATGCTGTAAAACGGAATCGTTAGAAAATATAGACATACATTACTGTAATGATATTTAACATGTCTGTATATTGCTGTGGATAGAAGGATGATCTTTAGGAGTTTTGCATGATATGTGGAAAGTAATTTGTTATTGTTACACTTTTAAATGTCCTTTTAATGATATACGGTTGAAGAGTGAGTAAAAAATGTCACCTCATTGTAACCAGTTTTTGAAAATGCTTGCGTTCATAGAGCGAACCTTTTGCTGATTGTTTACAGTGCACACGGAAGTTAATCCCATAAAAAGCTTCATGGGGCGTAGAAAAAGGTGGAAAAAGGTTATAAATTGCTAAAATTTTTATATATATGTATAGGCTGTATAAAAGCAAATTTGAACTTGAAATTTAATGTAAACATAACTAAAAAAAATGTATTACTATATATATATATATATATATATATATATATATATATATATAATTACTTAATTTATTAATCATTGTTCATTTATTTATTCAATACATTATATTTACATTTATATTTTAATACATTTACATAAGGCCCTCGGCTCTCAATCATGTTTAGACATTTGATGTTTCAGACATGATAAAAGTATTTTTAAAAACTGTGACGTGACTTTCATCAGAGGTGTTTTGCATGACAGTGCCTTGTCATTGAAGTCATTCTGGTTGCACATGTTTGAGTTTTTGAGTGAAGTAATGATGACTTCATCTTCTAACCAGTAGGAACAGGAAAAACCTGACATCTTTCTTCTTAGACACATTCACAGTTCTAAATCCTGCAGATTTCTGATTGAACAAAAACAGTACCCTATAATAAAATCTGCTGTTCAGTATGACTAGGGCAAGCCAGTGATTATATAAACTGATATCATGAAATGACAGCTCAGGAAAATGTGCAATTCTTTGCAATCAGTAACTGCGAGGATTGCAGTAGTTTTGTCATAGCTGTGTGTACAGAACATTGGAAAAAAGGTGTGTGCTTGAGTTTGGCTTATTTTCTGCACTCCGTCAGAACAGTCAAGTTCTGGAGGAAACAGACTACAGGAGAAATGGCCATTGGGCGTTGAGTTGAGCGCTGCAGTCACGCACAGGCACTTTATCACGAGAGGTGACATTAGACACTGTTGGAGCTGCCTGCTTAAAGCTTTGCCTGTTTTCAGTGTTTCTGGTGGCTTGGCTGGTTAAGTGGATCAGGCAGACTGGTTTACCTGTGTTACTTTCAAGTAAAATAAACAGGAAGAGCGTGAGAATGCTAAAACTTTGAAATATTCAAGTGCTGTGTGAAAAAAGAAGAGAAAATGCTTCTATTTTGTGTACTTCAATTTAATGCACAAATAGTAATTTCAAATAATTTTGTCTGCATATCAGTTGTCTGCATATCAGTTTAAAGGGATAATACACCCCCAAAAATATATTTTTTCTTTTTTCTTTTATTTTTTGTCATCATTTATTCTATACTATATGGAAGTCAGCGACTACCAGCAGCTGTTTGGTTACTTGCATTCTTCAGTATACTGTATCTTCTTTTGTATTCTACTAGAAAGAAATTAATACAGGTTTGGAACAATTTGAAGGTTAGTAATAATGACAGGATTTTCATTTTGGGTTGCAGTGAAAGGTTGCATATGAATTTCAAATTGTTATTTTTAAATCACTTAGTGTAAATGTAAATTGGGAAGTGGCAATAAAACAAAATATTAAGGCTGAAAGATATCATTAAGAACAAAATAAATCTTGTCATTTCAGCTGCAAGTTTTTCTCTGTTGCCGTCTGTGTAACTGTACCCACTGTGAAATATGATATTGTAGTTGTGTTGTTGAATAGTAGGTAAGATAAGTTCATTAAGCAAAGAATATTGTACTTCCACCCCCTTATTAACAGCAGTTTTGCACCAGGAGAAAATGACCATTGGTGAAATCTTTTTCTCCAATGGTCTCCAAAATTTCTTTTTTCTCTTTTTTTTTTTTTTTTTTTTTTTTTGCAAAGATAAATACAGAGCCTGAAACACTTAATAATGATACTTAATGTAATGTCATTTCAAATTATGTTATCAGCATACCAGAGTGCGTGACAAAAAATACATACAACTTTTTATAGTAATATTTGCTGAATTTACTCTCTATTCTGCTGTCTGATTTCCTTTCTTTGTTTGTCAGTGTTACTCTCAAACTCAAACAGACACAAATGCAAATGCATGCAAGCAGGATATTTGTATTTATCCCAGGCAGCGTCAGAGAGTTTAATCCAGAGTATCACCCTGCCGCTCTGTACAGGCCGGTTTCCCTCATTACAACACAATGACCCTCATGACGCCACACTCTCCTCAACCTTCAGTTTCCCAGGAAAATGATAAAACCCCTCTTTTCACCCCCCTACAAAAGCTCAAAAACATACTAAAACGTTTGAAAAGACAAACAATGCTAATGAGTCTTTCAAAGTATCCTAACGACCCTGCAAATTAACAACCAATTGAGGTGCAGCCTCCATCAGGCTGCGCGGCTTTTTTTGTCTAGCCAACTGTTGCAGAGGCCCTTGCCAAAGCGTAGTCACTAGTCCGTGAAGGCGTCTCCTCTTCCTGACACTAAGAGGGCATTTTTCCCCCAGAATTTTGAACGGTCACCTATGTCGGATTTACATTCTTTTTGTTTCTTTTCTCTCCTTTCTCTTTCTCTTTCTCTGGAGGGAACATTTGTGGCCGATGTCTAAACATGGGCTTTTTGGGGAGAATGTGCAGGAAGCCACATGGTGGTACGTGATCAACCGCATGACTGCGCTTTACGTTCAGCCCACAATGACTTTTTTCACTGTGTGATTGCCTAATGCTGTTTTAAAGCAGAACTTGGGAACACATACAGTAGGTAGCGCAAATCTCAAAAATCATTAAAATAAACTACAGTAATTGAGTGTAAAAGCTAGGCAAGCTGTGACTTTACATTATTTCTAAAATAAATCTCATTGTCTGGTTTTTAGAGAACAAGAGTATTGCATTGCCATTATCAGGTTAAACAGGGCTTTAGTGGGTATGATGGATGTATACAAAAAATATAATTATCATATGAATCTGGTGACTTTGTGATGTTGAGATTATAAAAAACAGGGCAGTAATATACTGGGCTGTAACCACCATATTTATAGTATTTCGACTGGTTGATCTTTATAGGGTTTTCAATTTCATGATTACTAAAATATTAGCTTGTCTCCACCAATACTGAATATTTGTTTTTATCTTGCAAATTACTTGTAAGCAATATATATATCTTTTTTTTTTATGTTTTATGTTTTTTTAGCACTGTGACATGAAAATTTAAAATGTGTTTGGATTTAGTAATTATTTCCCAGTTTATTTTTCAGTTGTTGCTGTTTTTGTTGTTTTGTTATGATCAGGGTTTATTTTAGTTATGTAATTACATTTCAATATTTCTGTATTTTATTTTGTTTTATTTTATCCAAAACTCTTTTTTTTGTGTTTATATGTTGTCTACATTTATATTTTCTCCAAACAGAATATAAGAAGTTGGATCCTGTGACTGTTCAGTGTTTCCTGAACAAATTATCCGTGTTTATTAAATTCATGGCATGTGTCTTTATTCATATTTATACTAACTTTTTTATTTTATTTTATTTTATTTATTTTATTTTATTTTATTCAGTGTTCCAGTCCCGTTGCAGAGAAAATTGTGACACATTTTGTGTTCAGTGGAAGAAAGAAATTCAAAGCTGCTGTGGAACATCATTAGAGTGAGTAAATAATGACTAGATCTTCATTCTTGGACAAAAAGTCCCTTTACTGCTGTTGCTTAACAAACAGTTCCTTACACCTGTTTTGCCATCCATATCAAGCTGTGTTATGTTGCTGAATGCTAATCCAATTGAGATCTGGCATGAACAAACCAAGTTTTTACGTGTCAGTGGACTTCCACTCTTTACCTCCTTTATTTACCCAGCCTCCTTGGAAGAGGTCAGAGGTCAGCCAGTGCTCAAAGAGAAGTTCTGTTCCCCCACGAAGAGACATGACGGCAGTGTTTTCATTAGCAGTTAATGATGACAGACAGTCATGCATGAGAGACACCAGCCTGCAGAGTCACGCAAGGCTTCTGAGTTGGAAGACACATCATGAAAGTGTTTTTTATTTTTGGCACGAAGAGCACAGAACTTCTGCCACCATGATATAGGGAAGCGACCAGCTTTATCCCCCGCATATTCTTGACATACAAGTGTATTTTTGGCTACTAGTTCTCGTACTTTTATAGTATTTTTTACAGTTTTTTTTTTTACTAATGCTTGTTATTAATATTAATGGGGAAATTACAGATTTGTACTATGTTGGCAATTTAGTTCCTAGCATGCACTGTGGAATGAATTAAATAAGCAGTTGCATTTTTTAATTGTTTGCTGGTTTATTTTTCTGTAGTGGCTGTTTTTGTTATTTTGTGGAGTTTGTTACTATGTTTTGATAGTCATGTATTTATTTTATTTTATAAAAAGTAAAAAAAAAAATGTACAAAAGGTGTGTTCACTGGGACAGCGCCCTTTCAAAAGGTACTAATTTGTACACTTTAGGTACTAATATGTACTTTTATAGAACTATTGTGCACATTTAAGGCACCATTTAGGGAAAATAAAGTACAAAGATGTACCTTTTAGCTTTTGTAATTTATGGTACTGTCCCAGTGACAGCTATGTACCTTTTTTTTTTTTTTTTTTCTGAGAGTGCGCGGTTATTATAGTTAAAACTAACAAGAACTAAAACTATAAAACGTTAAAAATATAATACATTTTAAATTAAATTAAATAAATAAAAAACTTTATTTCAGCTAGTTTATTTATTTTTGTTAAATTGAAGGAATAAAATAAATAAACTTAAATTAATAAACATGATAAAAAATTGTCAACATTAATCGAATAAGTCAAAGTGAAAATAGAAAAAAAATTTAAACCGCTAACAACAACTATAATAGTATAACACTGATTGTGAGTGGTTTTCAGGCCTTTCATAAACTAACACAATTTTTATTTTTTATTTTATTTTATTTTATTTTATTTTATTTTATTTTATTTTATTTTATTTTATTTTATTTTATTTTATTTTATTTTATTTTATTTTATTTTATTTTATTTTATTTTATTTTATTTTATTTTATTTTATTTTATTTATTTATATTTTGCTGAAAATTTTTTCCTCATAGTATACCTAAGAAATATAACACATACACAAAAACATAAACTGTTCCTTGTAAAAGAATCCAGCAGATATTACAAAGCATGAGAGTATTATGCAGAGCCGATCGTCCGTCGCGTGCGGAGAGGGCAGAGATTTGACTAATCAACATGGTAATTATTTCTGCACTGGCATGAATTGTGTTTTTCTTGTATTTCTTCTCTCTTTATTTCTGTCTTGCTTTTGTTTCAAGGAACTTGCGTGACACAGAGCAAAGTGAGGAGGAGGAAGAAAAATCCCCTTTTGGCAAGACATGGCTACATGCTGAATTTTCCCTACAGCTAGTAATATCTGAAGTTCTGCCTGCCCTCAGTATTGTTTGAGGGAGGAATTTGTATCATTTCCTCAGGACGTTTTGTTTCATTAGTACATCATTCTCTTTTGGTGGTACGGTTTAGAGGATTCATCACTTTTTTTATGCATAGTAAGAATAACTGACCTTTATGTGTAAAACAATTCCAAATGTTGCTGTTGTTGTTGAATCTGGGTTTTTGTATCTCCAGGTTTATGGTACAATCATGTGCTGGGATCATGAGTGTGGTAACACACCAGTGGCCTGGAAGAACAATGCAACAGTAGGTGAGTGCTGAAAGTGCACGTACACACGCACGCTATAACCAGTTGGCACGAGTCCACGCCATCCCAAACATCCAGAGTTCCAGAGTGAAAACAAGCCACTTCCTCTCCACCCATACCCCCTTGAGCGGGACGATAAGTTCAGAGTCTTGCAGCAATGGGAAATCTGGCTACAAGATAAAGATTGTAGGGTTTTATGGCCGTAGATATCAGAAGAGACAAAAGCATGTACAGGTACCAACAAATTCCAAGGCCAGTATTTCTAGATTCTGCAAACTGTCCAGTTTAAGATTAGATTATGCTGCTGGTGACAGATTCCCAAAATGTCTCACAAATCGAAAACTCCGTTCCAGTTGGAAGGTTTTTGGAGATAAAAATAAATAAATAAAGTGGATTAAACTAAATAATAAAGGACTTGATTTTTTAATATAGTTTATTATAGGTAATTAAAATAAAGCCATAACATTTTTAAAAATGAAATTTAAAAATGAAACTTATTTCAGCTAGTTGCCAAGTAACATTTCTCTTTTTTGTTTTATTTAAATTGAAATACTAAAATAACTCAAAAGTATGAAAAACTATATATATATATATATATATATATATATATATATATATATATATATATATATATATATATAAAACAGAAACAATTAAAAAAGATAAAAACCTGAACAAAACAAAATGTAATTTTAACTACTAAATTAACTAAAATTCAAAGAATTTATAAAAACAGAAGACATCTTTTTTTTTTACTTAACTAAACTAACTCTAACCCAACAACTAAAACTTGAACAAAAAATAAAGTTAAATCAGAAAAGTATTATAAATACAAATGTAAACTAATACTATAATATAAGTGTAACTGATATTAAGATAACACAGATTGTGAATGCAGGCTTTGCATGGCATCTACACTCACAGAACTGAAAATGGGAACTTCTGTCATTTCTAAAATTCTGTAGACCTCTTTTGCTGTGTGTGTTCATTTATTAAATATTCTAGCCAGTTTGTTTTGTCAATATGTTTTAGCTGTAAAAATTGAAGTCCTCTTAGCTCCATAAAAAAAAATTAAACTGAAGAAACAATAGGTCTTGTCTTCTGTATTGGGACATACAGTTGAGTAAAATGGATTTTCCAGAAAGAAAAAGATTTAAGGTGAAAACCTTTTTCCATCTGTTGGTTGTTGATTGAACACAGGCAGATCTGAATGCCAGCTTGTGGTCAGCAATCTAAATGACTGGAGAAGTCCAGTATACGTTACCAGAGAGATTTTATTTCATGTGAATTATGAGATCTATCTATCTATATATATTATGAAACATGCACTGGTGGATTGTTTAAAATAAGCTCGATAACATACATCTAGAACATAGATGCCAAATTTAACAAATAAACCCCTATATAAATCTATTCCACAAGTTTTCCTTTAAAATCGCAACTAAAACTGTGCAGAAAGAGCAGTGATTGTGTGAGTTCTGTATTTGTGTAGATGAGACTGACTGCAGCTGCACTGATATACAGTACCTACACACACAGGCACTAATGAGTGTTCAGCTTCAGTGGCTGTAAAATCTTTCTCATGTCCCACTGAGCTGTTAAGGAAACATGAATCTCCACCAGCAGCAGGAGCCACACTGCTCAAGCAAGACCATCTCACACTGTTGCCATAACACGGCAGGAATGTCACCAGCACTTAGACTGGAACCACTGAATATGAACATTACAGTAGATGCCAAAGATGATTCGCAGAAATGCATTGAAGGACAGTGACATTCATCTAATCCACTGAAAATGTCCTGGAGTGATCAAATATCATGTCTTATTGGAATGAAGGTGAAATATTGCATTTTTGTAGGTTGGCAGGTAACTGGTGGGGTTGGTCCTGCAGTAGATCAGAGATTTCCAACGCTATCTCACAAACAATTCGTACGTATTTTACGAGGTGGCTTATTCGTACGAATTTGTACGACCTCACTCGTACGATTTTATACGATTTGTCTAAACCCCAGTGACGGTTAGGTTTAGGGGCGGGGTTAGGTGTAGGTCATTCGTACAAATTCATACGAATTGTGCAACTCGTAAAATACGTACGATTTGGCAAAAATCGTATGAATTTGTACGAGTGTGGTCGTGTGTGTGTGTGTGTGCATGTATATGTATGTGTGTGCGTGTGCATAAATGTGTGTGTGTATGTATATATATATATATATATATATGTATGTATGTATGTATGTATGTATGTATAGCACTGATATACTTTACTTTTTTTTGAAGATATAGTCATTAAGATTTAAAAAAATTTAAAGTGACAGTACAGACTTATGTTACAAAAAAATAAAAATACATACATGTAATAAAAAGAATAATAAAAATAATAATAATTTCAATAAATTTTAAATAAAATTCTATTCATCAAAGAATCCTGAAAAGAAGAAGTATCACAGTTTCTTCGCACATATTAAGCACCACAACTGGAATAAAATAATAAATTACATTTTAAAATAATCTACAGAACTTAATTACATTTTAAAATATATTCAAAAAGAAAACTTTCTTTTAAATTGTAATAATATTTCATAATATTACAGTTTTTACTGTATTTTTGACCAAATAAATGAAGCCTTTGGTAAGCATAAGAGTCTTCTTTAAAAAAATACAAAATGTACTGACCCTAAACTTATTTCGGTCTTATTTTTGTTGTATTTGTTTTTGTGTGTTTTTCAATATTATTTCCGCAATTTTTTAAAAATATTGTTATATTCATATCACTTGTTCTGTATCATCATATAAGGACAAAAATGGCAGGTTTCATGTGAATAATGCATAAAATATTTAATACTTTTATGGCTAGATAATGTCATTGAGTTTTTAAGACAGAGGGGAGGAAAGAATTACTGGACCATGACCCTTTTGTTTGGGTTTTTGCATTCCCAAGTCCTCCAGAAGTTCTATGCTCTATTAATTCTGATATTTCTCTAATTAGATCGGTCATTTGTTTTGTCGCTGTGGACTGCAGATCAGTCCTTCTGTTGTGAAATGAAAAGGTCTCGGTGGAACAGAAGCTGCCCCTCGGCGGCCCCAAAAACACAAACCCGAATTCACCTCAGCGCAGACCCACTGCACACAAACACATAGACGTGATTTGGGAGTTTTATCCTCATTAAGGCCTCATTACGTTACATTTTCTACAAAGCACAGAACTTAGCATTTTTTACAGACCTGATGTCAAACTTTAAATTTATCTTTTGACATTCATTTGAGTTTTAGTTTAGTGTGAGATTTCTTTAATTCTTTCTTTATTTCTACCTGGACAAAAAGTTAAAAACTTGATGGTGGTGTACAAAGAATGTAAGTGAACCTCATAAAAAGAAAAAAGTTTAATATGAGGGTAGATGTTTAATTTTAATTTAATTTAATTTAATTTAATTTAATTTAATTTAATTTAATTTAATTTAATTTAATTTTTTTTTAAATTAATTTAATTTAATTTTTTTTAATTTAATTTAATTTTTTTTAAATTAATTTAACTTTTTTTAAATTAATTTAACTTTTTTTAAATTAATTTCTTTTTTTTTACTTTTTTATTATTTCATGTATTTAATTTAATTTAATTTTTTTTTTTTTTTTTTTTTATTTTTTATTTAATTTTATTATTTCATGTAGCACATTGTTGAATTCTGACAGTATGCATGTTTAAGGTCAGTCACCTCTGTAACGGTTGCTAGGGGTGTATTTGGTTGCTCTGTTGCTCCAGTGAGCGAGAAAGGAGAGGTGTTGCCACAGGTAATGTGAAAAGGAGAATGGCTGGCCTGTCAGTCTGGATTATATGTGTCTCGCTGCACTTTGATGTGCCGCGACCGTCTGAAGCAATGCACACACACTGCTTCCTGCCACTGCTGTAACTCTGTGTTTATACAAACTTTCTTAAGCTAGCAAAGATGAGATATCTCAGAGATGACAGCCATGATGTATTTGCATGCTAATTATCATGCAGAAAACTGTTCCGAACCTGTATGATTTTCTTTCCTCCCAGAAAACTGAAAGGAGACCTTTAGCAGAATTTCCACTTTGATGTTGTCCAGTGGATCCAGACCAAAGGCTCCCAAGGTTAAAAAAAGACTAAAATTGAATAAAATTTTCAGTTCAATTCAATTCAGTTTGATTTGATTCAATCTCCAATCTTTAGAATTTTATAAATGATAGCAGTTTCTTATTTCAGTTTCTAATTTTCAGAGCATAGATTTTGCAAAACCTGTGAAACCCATTTCAGTCTGCATCATCTGATCAAGTCTAAAAAAAATGTATTTTTATATTTAATTAATGTAATAACTGATCTAAAAAAAAAAAAAAACTTTAAGAATCATTTAAATGGAGTTTATTCAATTAATTGTGTTACAACAACAATTTAATTACGGATATAACTTTTTAATAATATATATGCATATATAAGTTTTGTAATTTTAGAAATTTCAAGAAAAATGTGCTCAAATAATGTGAACAGCATTTATTCTATAAATGTGAATTTATTTATATATATACATATAACTTATATTATTATTATTTATTTATTTTTTATTTAAATTTGTTTTTTTGTGTTGGGCGCATGATTGTATATGTGGGTGTGTGTTGGTCACTAAGCTCTATGGATGTTTTTACAGTGCATAACATTTAGTTCTTTGTGGTTTACACTAACTTATGCAAGCAGGTCACAGAATCGGTGTCAGTGTGAATGGAACACACCAGACTGGATTGGCCAGATGAGTGGGAAGAGGCAGTTCGCTCACACGCACACATACACCAAACACCCACGATACCGCTCTCTAGGATTACTGTCTCTTTTTTATTGTGCTCCGGTCACTGTGACCATGTGAACAATGCAATATAATGTGCCAGAAGATCAGCTGCACTGCTCAGTTTAATTCAAGCATGTGAAAGTACAAGTCGTGAGTCAGACAGACAAAACTCTGCTGTATTGTTCTTGCTCTTTGTCACTGCACATGGAAGCTGAATTCAAGTTTCTGTCGTGTTCGTATTGTCTCAGTTTTGCCATCGCTTAACCCTAGCAACTCCCTAAAAACCATATTATCACAATAAGAACAGAAGGAGAGGAAATATGCCTTTCTCTTCTGTCATGTCTTGCTTTTGTTGTCTTTCTTATCCTCCTTATGAACAAAATATTGATCACTCTAATTAATGAATTAAATAGTGCTCAGAAAAAGAGAATACTTACAAATAAAATAAATATTGCAAATTAATTAATCATTTAATAAAATGCAAAATAGAAGTATTTTCACTGCCAAACAATAAGAACATAACAATTGTAACATAACCTTAACCCTTCTAACATAACAATTGTAAAATTATTTAAATTGATTTATTTTACATATATTTAGAACTGTGCCATAAAATGGATGACCATTGGTTAAAAAAAACCCACTGACTATAAAGTTTTATGATTTGGAAATAAATAAATATTCCACAGTTAATTTATTTAATCAGATGCAAAATAGAAGTATTTCACTAATGCTTTCTGACTTTTCATCAGAATTTTTAAATAATTTTGTTTTCTTTTTCTGATCCCCCTTTGTTATGGATTTTTTATTAAATAAAACAGTTGTTCAATTAAATTGCTAATTATGAATTCAATATTTGTGTATGCTCATTTTAATATATTTGGATGACCATTGATCAAAAACAAAAACTGAGATCACACTGACTTCCAAGTTTTCTGATTTATTTGGATAATATATTTTACACACATTAATACTTATGTACATACACAAGCAAGCAAATAAATAAATGAACACATTTTTGAAATATTCCTCTCTTAATTAATTATTCATTAATTTAAAAATACAAAATAGGAGCATTTTCACTGCTGGACTTTTTAACTTCATTGTATCTAGCAAATTGTAATTTTCTCCTGGTGCAAAACCACACTCTATTATTGTTAAGAAGAGCAAGTACAATACTCTTTGCTAAATGAACTTATGACCTCTGTCCCTTATTGAATAATATAGCTGCAGTATCTCATTTCACTGTGTTTACAGACACAGACACTGACAGGCAAAAGGATCTTCACTTGTGACATTAACTTAGTATTCTCATATTTCTCTCTTATTAATGATTGTTACCTCAAAAGGGATAATGTGCTTCATTGCTGGTTAAAATGACATTTCCTCATGCTTGTTTTTTTGTTTGGCCTATTTATAGTGGCTTGTTTGTTTGTTTATTTCACCACTTTTTTTTACTACCTATATATTTATTTAATTAATACACCTATATTTTTTAATTAAATTAAATTAAATGTATGCATTTAGCAGACGCTTTTATCCAAAGCGACTTACAGTGCATTCAGGATATCAATTTTTACCTATCATTTTATATTTTTTAAAGGTTATTTATTTACTATACATTTATCTATTTGTTTGTTTGTTTATTTTTATTTATTTAAGTTTTGTTCACACTTTTGGCCTTTTTGGTGGCTTGCTTGATTATTTATTTATTTACTTATTCATTTTGTTTTGTTTGTTTTAGTTATTGCAATTGTTAAATTTATTTTTGACTATATATGTATTTATCTAATACACCTATTTTAAATTTTTTTTTTTTTTTTTTACCTATTAAGTATTTTCTTTGACAGCTTTCTCAGTTTACTTTCTTCTTTGCATCAAGTTGACAGTCATACTGTATTTTGCAAACGTTTCGTATTATCCTCTGATTGTATAATACTGCCCTTCCTCTAGGATTAACGAAAGCTTTGATTTCTCGCCAGCCAGTTGCCGTAGTGACAGTGGTAAGTCTCTGCTTAATTTACAGCAGGGTGATAAATTCAACACTTTCACTTCAGCCTGGTGACGCATTCTTGTTTCGTTTGTGTGTGTTTTGTTATTCAATTTCAACATTGATGGTTTTCAGCTTCCATTAGTATGTGTATTTGTCATTAATGAATCAGTTCACCCAAACATGGAAATTCAGTCATTTACTCATGATTTTTGGAAGGCATATGATTTGGTTTCATTCATGGAACTCAAAAACATTTTAAAAGCTACTTTTTTTTTTGTAAGGGAACTGCCTCCACAGATTTCAAATAGGAGTTTTTTTTATGCATAATTTTTTTAATGCATTTTTTATTTGTTATGGTAGCAGGAGCATATTATATGCTAAGGAAGTGATTGGGATTTTGTGCCGTTAACCTAAATTGCATAATTCTTTTTTTGAATCAACTTGTAAAACAGCAGACCGTGCATGCAAATAAATAATGCAGTCATTGGACACAGTTTATCCATAGTGAATTTCCCCTCTAATCTAATACTGCTCATCTGTAATTTATTTTCCTTGCAACCAAGGACTAAAATAAATGGCATTTGAAGAGCTAGCTCTTATATTTAGATCTAAAGGCCACCAGATCATCAGATAATGGACTTTCCATGCACAAACATTTGCAGAATGTTCTCCTTTTTGCATGTTGCACGTACAGAAATCTCATTGATGGGAAACTTTGCAGAGTTGCATCGTTTCCCTAGCTGGTGTCTATCCATCCTCTCCAGTTTCGGTGACAGCTCCTATTATTCCCCTGACACTAGTCTTTGAGAGAGATTCCAGCAGATATTTTGTTTGTTTTGGACCGATCTTCTCTGGGGTGAAGATTGTATGGGCTTGTTTGTGGCAGACGGTGTGAATTTGCTTTTGTATGTAAGAAAATGCAATCTATCCTGATGGTTGCTAGAGATCACTGTGGTGCCATTTTGTCTGTGTCTATTATCAAGTGATTTACAATTTCCTGGTATTTTGTTATGTCACCCAAAAGCAAAGAAAAAAGGCTGAAGTTTTTGAAAAGACCGTTAATATGAGCCGAGGATCCAATGTCATTTTGATATTGATTCACACGCAAGATCCTGCAAAATGCTGGAATCTGTGTTTTCATTGTACATGGAAACTAAATATATGTTTATTGCAAATATTTAGACTTGACAGAATAATAATTATTTAATATTGTGTAGAGGTCAAGCATTAATTTGCATTGTTGTGATAACCTTAAATTTGGTCTTTATAACCTTACAATTTTTTTTTGCATGATTAAACTGATTCAGATGCAATAGATTTAGATTAAAAAAAAAATTAACATTAATAAAAAAAATATAGACATATAAGCACACGTAAGACACAAAATTACTAAAAATTACTACGAAAACAACAACAAATTTACTAAAACCTAAACTAAAATGAAAAACTATATTATTTCTCTCTCATTATGTGTGTGTGTGTGTGTGTGTGTGTGTGACTCTGTCTGTATGTACACAAAAATAAGGTTGGATGGAATTAGACTAAATATCTGTAAGTTTATATTCATCTAAACAGATCATGCCTCTGGAAAATGATTTGCATTGAGGGAAAGAACTTTTACATAAAATATTCCACAAGTATAACATATCAATCCGACGTCATCATTTGACATAAATAAACACTTTTGTTAAAACTGTTCCTCTTTTTATATTTAGCACAGTCATAACCGTGAAGTTTCTTCAGAAATGCTCCGGTGATGTGATAATGGAGTAAGAAGTTTTCCTCACATCAGCTTCATGTTTCTATCACTCAGAAAAAGACATCTGTCATTAGATACCTTATTAATGACCATCTGAAGCGCATAATGAAGCAGACAGAGAATGAGAACTCTAATCACATGTTCGTGGTGCCTTTTGCATTGCCTCAACGTCCATATTCATATGCACATTTATAAATATTTGAAAAAATATCTATACATTATAAAGTTTATAATCACATGTTGAATGTTTGTCCATGTGACCTTCAGTAAATACATTTAAAGAAAATAAGAAAGTAAAGAAATGAATACTTTTAATAAGCAAGGATAAATTAACATGATCAAAAATGACAGTAAAGACTGATAAATTTATTTAGTTATAAAACTACTCAAATACATAAATATTTCAACTATATATATGACAGTAATAAGAAATGTTTCCTGAGCAGCAAATAAACATATCAGAATGATTTCTGAAGGGTCATGTGACACTGGAGATTGAAGTTATGATGCTTTGGTGTCACAGAAATATATTGCAATTTATATATATATATATATATTCAAATAGAAAATAGTGCTTTTAAATTTTCAAAATGTTATACAATATTTTAGATTTACTGTTTTTTTTTTTCTTTTATTATTTTGATCAAATAAATGATTACTTGATTATTTTTTTTCGCACCTTAATTGGTGGGTTGAGCACGATGTTGTATATTATTTCATAACATTATATTAATTGTGTTATAGATATATTTTTTGGTATTGAATTAATTATATTTCTAATTTCCTTTTTTTTCACAAAGCAGGTCACAACTGAGCATGCTATGCTTTCACCATGAAGGACAGACGTGGTATGTATGGAAATTCTTGCTGGTCTTTTCATCCGGATCAGTGCTGGTGTTTTTAACAGTATGTGTAGTTATTGGGTGTGGAGTGTGTAGTTAATGTCCATAAACCCATCTGGTTTATGATGTGTTGGTATCCCTCTCACTCCATGACTCTAATGGAAACACTGACTCAGGTAATCAACAGCCTGAGGAGGGAGAAAACAGTCAGCGTTCAGCTGAAGTAACTTCAGCGTTGAGTGATATACAATCATTAATCATAAAGGATGCAGGAACTTCCTGTCTACATTCTCAGTCTCTGACTGAGGGCCTCGTTCACTTCTGCCTGTCCAACTGTGCAGGTATCCGGAGTCTAATTCAGTGGCTGTAGTTCTCTGAGAGGTTGCTGATGTTTTACTGTGTTACTGTGCTTTGGTGTTCTGTAGTGGTTGTCTAACAGCCCAAGTCTCATGTCATATTTGATACATAGATTTCTAAGGCCTTTTTAAAACTTTGCTGTTGTAAACAAACTAGGCTACTACATGTCTTCCTGTCATCTCTCTGAAAGTTGATACATTTTTAGTAAGTAAAAGACCTCTTCATAGATTTATAAAAACGGCTACTTCAGGTTGTGGTTCACGTGTCTTTTTGCAGTGAAATCTTTACTGACTTTTATTAAGTATACATAAGAATAAATGTTATATTATTAGTAGTATGTCAATATGATCGCTTGCTAGACAGAAGCAACTTATTGTAGGTTTATTTAATTATACACGGAGCCCTGCTCATGACATGCAAGAAAAAATAAGTTGTGCGCACGATGTACTAATTTGTTCCCTCAATGTACTAAAACGTGCACACAATTACTATTGTGTTCCCTTGATTTACTATTGTGTTCCCTATTACACTATTTTATAAATCGAGTGAACGAAATAGTAAATCGTGCGCACTATTTATAAATCGAGTGAACGAAATAGTAAATCGTGCGCACTATTTATAAATCGAGTGAACGAAATAGTAAATCGTGACCACTATTTATAAATCGAGTGAACGAAATAGTAAATCGTGCACACTATTTATAAATCGAGTGAACGAAAAAGTAAATCGTGAGCACTATTTATAAATCGAGTGAACGAAATAGTAAATCGTGAGCACTATTTATAAATCGAGTGAACGAAATAGTAAATCGTGAGCACTATTTATAAATCGAGTGAACGAAATAGTAGATTGAGGGAACGCAATAGTAATCTTGTGCATGTTTTAGTACAGTGAGGGAACGAATTAGTACTTCTATTTTTTCCTGCATGTCATGTGCGGAGCTCCGTACATACATGATGAAAAACATGTTAAAATTTGAATATCAAATTTGATGATATTCATATTTTGAGGAATGTTTGTGTTATCTCTCAAATATGTATTGCGTTAAATTATATGTTTTGCCCCCAAAATAAAAACAGCAGAGCTTTGATCATAAATGTAAGAATTTATATAGCATCTTAATATAATACAGTGCATTCAGGTTATATTTTATTTATTTATTTATGTGTGTTCCCTGGGATTTGAACCCACAACCTTTTGTGCTGCTAACGCAATGCTCTACCACTGATATGATATATATATATATATATATATATATATATATATATATATATATATATATATATATATATATATATATATATATATATATATATCGTCTCAAGGTTACGTATGTAACCCTAGTTCCTTGAAGGAACGAGACGCTGCGTCGAAACGCTTTTGGGGAACGTCCCTGACGAGACCGACTCTGAATATCGTGTGCAATCAGTCCATCGGAAAGGCGTGACGTCACGGGCGGGGTGACGTAGCGACCAGGAAGCTATAAAAGCACGTGCCGTGCAGCTGGCTTCAGCTTCGAGTAGGGAAGCAAGCGCCGGCAGGGGTGCCGGGAGTATGGCTCTGCGACGCAGCGTCTCGTTCCTTCAAGGAACTAGGGTTACATACGTAACCTTGAGACGTTCCTTTTCAGGAACTCGAGCTGCGTCGAAACGCTTTTGGGGAACGATGTGCCCACGCTGCCAGACTTCCAAATCCCTGCCTAGTGTGTAGTCAAAAGAGCACAGCTAAGACGAGAGAACAGAAGAGCCCGGCGTGGCTCGCATGTCAAGATCGTAAAATCGGACAAATGTGGAGGGCGTGGACCACCCCGCAGCGTTGCAGATGTCCAAGAGGGACACACCTGCTGAGAAGGCCTTGGAGGCCGCCATACTCCGAGTAGAGTGAGCCTTGGCCCCCAAAGGAGGGGGAAGACCAGAGGACTCATAGGAGACGTTGATAGCCTCGACTATCCAACGACTAAGGGTCTGCTTGGTGGCAGGAGAACCCTTGTTAGAAGGACCGTAGCAAACAAGCAATTGGTCTGATTTTCTCCACAGGGCAGCTCTGTGGACGTACAGTTTAGCTTCTCTTGGTCTGGCTCCCGAAAGGGAGGAGGACAGAAGGCCTGCAGTACGACAGGTTGTGGTGTAACAGAGGGAACCTTCGGAACGTAACCCGCTCGAGGGTATAAGAATGCTTTGGCCATACCAGGGGCAAAGTCTAAGTAGGTAGGGGCCACCGAAAGGGCCTGAAGATCTCCAACTCTCTTTAGTGAGGTGATTGCCAGTAACAGGGCAGTTTTAAGTGTCAGATGTCTATCTGAGATATCTTGTATTGGCTCGAATGGAGCTTTACAAAGAGCCTCTAGAACCACAACCAAATCCCAGGGGGGAACACGGGATCGTACTGGAGGTCTCAGCCTCAGCGCACCGCGGAGGAAACGTGTAACTAGGGGGTGTCTACCCACTGACTGACCATTGAAAGGGACGTGGAAAGCAGCTATGGCCGCCACGTAAACCTTTAAGGTGGAGTGGGATAACCCCGCAGAGAGCCTGGCTTGTAAAAACTCCAGAACTGTACCAACTGGGCAGTCTGCTGGGTCAAGCTGGCGGTCTCTGCACCATGAAGTGAAGAGCTTCCACTTCAGGGCGTACAGTTTCCTCGTAGAGGGAGCTCTGGATTGGAGTAGGGTCTCAACAACCTCGGTTGAGCGACCAGCTGCTAACAGCTGTGCCCCCTCAGGGGCCACACCCACAGCTTCCACAACTCCGGGCGAGGGTGAATTATCGTGCCCTGCGCCTGTGAGAGTAGGTCTGTCCTGATCGGTATCTCCCACGGGGAGCCGTCGAGGAGCGAGACTAGATCTGAGAACCATAATCGGCCCGGCCAGAACGGGGCTACTAGTAATAGACGGGCCCCGTCCCGGCGTACTCTCGCCAGAACTCCCGGGAGCAGAGCGATAGGGGGAAAAGCGTACAGACGAAGCCTCGGCCAGGTCTGTACCATAGCGTCCAGCCCCAGAGGAGCTGGATGAACTAGAGAGAACCAGAGGGGACATTGCGATGTCTCCTGAGTCGCAAAGAGGTCCACCTGGGCTGTACCAAATACTCTCCATATGTGCTTCACCACCTCGGGGTGAAGCATCCATTCCCCGGGCCTCGGCCCCTGTCTCGACAGTATGTCTGCTCCCACATTCAATCTCCCAGGAATATACGCTGCTCTGATCGAGAGGAGCTTGCCCTGGGACCACAGAAGGATCTGGTGTGCCAGCTTGTACAAGGGGCGCGAACGCAGACCCCCGTGGTGATTGATATAAGAGACCACTGATGTGTTGTCGGTGCGCACCAACACATGGTGACCTCTCAGGTCTGGGAGGAAATATTTCAATGCTCGATAGACCGCTAGTATCTCTAGGCAATTGATGTGCCATGTTAGATGGCGACCACTCCACAGACCGCGGGCAGGGTGGCCGCTCATGACCGCACCCCAACCGGTGAGGGACGCATCTGTCGCTAGCGTTACACGGCGACAAGGAACTCCCAGCACCGGGCCCTGATTCAAGAACCAAGGTTCTCTCCACATGTCTAAGGCACGAAGGCACCGCCGCGTGACCTTGATAACTCGACGTGGATTTCCCCTCGGGGAAAGCCCTTGGACTTGAGCCACCACTGTAGGGGTCTCATGTACAGCAGGCCAAAAAGGTATCACGTTGGACGCAGCTGCCATCAGCCCTAACAATCTCTGGAATTGTTTGACAGTGAGTGACTGGCCTTCTTTGACTCTCTCGACTGATGTGAGGATCGACTCGATCCGAGCAGGAGACAAGCGTGCCTGCATCGTGGTCGAATTCCACACTACGCCTAGATAGGTGGTTCTCTGAACTGGAGAAAGTACACTCTTCTTGGCGTTTAGTCTCAAACCCAGCTCCCCCATGTGTGCGAGAGCCGCATCCGCGCGGGCAGGGTGGCCACTCATGACCGCACCCCGACCGGTGAGGGACGCATCTGTCGCTAGCGTTACACGGCGACAAGGAACTCCCAGCACCGGGCCCTGATTCAAGAACCAAGGTTTCCTCCACATGTCTAAGGCACGAAGGCACCGCCGCGTGACCTTGATAACTCGAAGTGGATTTCCCCTCGGGGAAAAGCCCTTGGACTTGAGCCACCACTGTAGGGGTCTCATGTGCAGCAGGCCAAAAGGTATCACGTTGGACGCAGCTGCCATCAGCCCTAACAATCTCTGAAATTGTTTGACAGTGAGTGACTGGCCTTCTTTGACTCTCTCGACTGATGTGAGGATCGACTCGATCCGAGCAGGAGACAAGCGTGCCTGCATCGTGGTCGAATTCCACACTACGCCTAGATAGGTGGTTCTCTGAACTGGAGAAAGTACACTCTTCTTGGCGTTTAGTCTCAAACCCAGCTCCCCCAAGTGTGCGAGGACGACATCTCGATGTCGAACCGCCATCTGCTCTGATAGAGCTAGAATCAACCAATCGTCGATATAGTTCAGAATGCGGATGCCCTGCATACGGAGGGATACCAGAGCCGCATCTACACATTTCGTGAACGTGCGGGGTGAGAGTGCGAGGCCAAAGGGAAGTACTCAGTATTGGTAGGCTTTGCCCCCAAAAGCGAACCTCAGAAACTTCCTGTGTTGTGGAAGGATGGATATGGAAGTATGCGTCTTGAGATCTATTGTGACAAACCAGTCCTCGGATCTGATTTGAGCTACAATCTGTTTGACAGTGAGCATTTTGAACTTCAGTGACATTACTGAGAGGTTTAGATGACATAAGTCTAAGATCGAACGCAACTCCCCATCCTTCTTTGGAACTATGAAATACCGGCTATAAAACCCGGACTCCCTGACTAGAGGAGGGACCACCTCGATGGCCTCCTTCCTAAAAAGGGTATTCACTTTTTTGTTCCATAACCAGAGCCTGCAGGAGGCCGACTATTGTCTTTCCACTGTGCGCAGGACCCATTGAGATACATTGGCAGTAGTTTCCACGCTGCTAGCTAATGTACTAAGGGAATCAGTCTCTCGAGACTGATCTCTGGAGTAAGAGGCCCCCGAAGGGGAGGCGAGTATCCCAGCTCCGCTACGCTCACGGGCGGAAATAACTGAGTAGTGCTCGCTGGAGGCCGCTGCACCCTGAAACTCCGGCAGGGTTGGCAGACCCACCTCCCGAGGGCACTGAGGTGAGCCGGGCACCGTGTAATGAGGTGGACACCGCTCTACCCCAGTAGGGGCTGCCCTCTGTAGTCGTGACTGTTTGTACGCGGAGGGGGCTGCTCCCGCCCAGCAGTCCCTCCAGTACATCTAACTTCATGAGTCAAATAACTGTCATTATATTCCTCAGAATTTAATGAAATCAAGCAATCAGACAAGTAAATACGGTCTGGATTGTGATACAATACACATTGAAGTGATATATTGAACTTCTCGAAGTTAGATAACAGTCGTTAGATTCCTCAGAATCTAATGCAATCCAAATTCCTCAGAATTTAGTGAAATCAAACAATCAGACAAGTAAACACGGTCTAGATTGTGATAAGGTACACATATAGTGATATATTGACTTCTCAGAGTCATATTCCTCAGAATTTAAAAATAATTAAACAATCAGACAAGTAAACACGGTCTAGATTGTGATAAAGTACACATTGAAGTGCTAGAACCAACTCCTCGTTTTTAAATGGAGTTAAAATAACCAGACACGCGGTCGGGTATGGAAAAATTCACATCAAAACTGAAAATGATGTAATACACGCGTTGCCTCGACAGCGCGCGAATAGCTTAGTCACACAAACAATATTAATCCCCTCGGAGATTAAATAGCTGCTCACTAACGCTGCCCGTATAATGACACTGTTTGTTTTATACTGTGCTTATGCAACTTGTTTGTGCAACTACAAGCTCGCCGACGCTCTCCGTGTCAATCTCCCCGGAGAAAGAAAGGCGGAGCGTCAAGCCCGACGCTCGGGGGGAAGAGCCGAAGCTCGGGCTTCCAAACCCCGGAATCAGGCAGATCTGGTGGAAACGTAGGAGATAAGGACGTGCCCGTCTCCATACCTTCCAGCAGATCGATCTGCGAACCCAACGAATGCCGGCGCGGCTTCGCCTCGGCGAAAGCGGAACCGGCATCGCGAGGAACGCTTGCGAAGGCTCACTTCTCGAAGAGAGCCCTGCGGGATCGCCCTTCATATGTTAGGTCTTTTGCTTTTGTTTTGGCATATTAAGCTGTTTTAGCGATCTTTTAATGGCTAAGGGACAGACAACAATAAATAGGACCAACCTGACAGACTTTGACATGCACACACAGAGCGCTTGCTGACAGATTCGAAGCTGAAGCCAGCTGCACGGCACGTGCTTTTATAGCTTCCTGGTCGCTACGTCACCCCGCCCGTGACGTCACGCCTTTCCGATGGACTGATTGCACACGATATTCAGAGTCGGTCTCGTCAGGGACGTTCCCCAAAAGCGTTTCGACGCAGCTCGAGTTCCTGAAAAGGAAATATATATATACAGTACAGACCAAAAGTTTGGACACACCTTCTCATTCAAAGACTTTTCTTTATTTTCATGACTATGAAAATTGTAGATTCACACTGAAGGCATCTAAACTATGAATGAACACATGTGGAATTATATATGGAATTATATACAAAACAAAAAAGTGTGAAAAAACAGAAAATATGTCATATTGTAGGTTCTTCAAAGTAGCCACCTTTTGCTTTGATTACTGCTTTGCACACTCTTGGCATTCTCTTGATGAGCTTCAAGAGGTAGTCAACTGAAATGGTCTTCCAACAGTCTTGAAGGAGTTCCCCGAGAGATGCTTAGCACTTGTTGGCCCTTTTGCCTTCTTTCTGCGGTCCAGCTCACCCCTAAACCATCTGGATTGGGTTCAGGTCCGGTGACTGTGGAGGCCAGGTCATCTGGCGCAGCACCCCATCACTCTCCTTCTTGGTCAAATAGCCCTAGATGCCTTCAGTGTGACTCTACAATTTTCATAGTCATGAAAATAAAGAAAACTCTTTGAATGAGAAGGTGTGTCCAAACTTTTGGTCTGTACTGTATGTATTGTACGGTCTCGAGTCCCACAGAGGAGATGGAAGGATATAAAACTGGAGCGACGACAGTGAAGGACGAGAGAGGACCAGGCCTGGGCTTTATTTTATGATTTGGTTTTACTTTGTGCGCATCAGTCGTCCGTGAGGCTGATGCGCTGTTTTGTGTTTATTTTGATCATTAAAGTTTTCCGTTGATTGTCCGCCGGTTCCCACCTCCTTCTTCCCGATGATTATGGAGTTTTTATTATTACAGTATGTATATATATATGTATATATATATATATTGCCAGACAGTAGCTACTATTAACTTATGTTGGTGTAACATTTGATGAAATGATGAAAAAAAAAAAATAACCCTGTCAGCACAACTTGATCATCTCATGGATGTGTTGACTAAATTTCTACTGTAATTATAAAATTAAAGCAAATTTGCCTCTTTCAGTGCAGGTAAATAATAAGAATGCTTTTTGCTCTTGTTTTTTAGTAACTCGGTTTCATATCTGATGATATCATTCTTAATCATATTGATTTATTGCTAATAGTACCGCAACATTTCAGCAATGCAATTTAATGATTTCAATTTGGCAATACAAGTTTTGACTCACTGATTCCACACAGTCATAGTGGTGTGAACCAAGGAAACATTTCCCTGCTGAAAACGGTGCATGGTTGAAAGCAGGTGTGGAAGTACGCTGAGTTTTTTTTTTTCCAAACCACAGAGTGTGTTTGTGTAAGGTGCTAAAAATGATGCAATATCAGCAGATCTTGTGTTACATAAATGACACATTGTGTCACTATAAGTGCCACTACTGCCGTTGACAGTCAGGTTGCTAATGTGAGTGTTGCTTTGGCCTTGTTTTTAAATTAAATTTACACTATGCTGTTTATTGAACACTCCCTCCAAAAGAACATCCGATTATGCCATTTGCTTTTCTCATGCAAAATATATTCATGTAAAACTGTAAGAATAAAGGATCCGCACCCTCGTGCACTTGCTGGATGTATTGTTGTGCAGGTGTTATCTGAGCTATTTAAACAGAAGGTGACCCGAACGCCATGCTGTCTGTGGGGGAGGCTTGTGCTGAACACAGAGATCGCGTGTGACTGGAGACCTGACCACCCACTGAGCTGAAACGCAAAACAGAGCGCTGTGTGCCTATGGAGAAGAGCAGCTAAAAGGTTTCCACTGTCATTTCTCATGCACTTCAACACATGGCAAGCCATTTATATGCCAATTTTGTCTAGTAAAAATTCCAAATTAAATGTGTTATGCAAATTTGATTATACTGTATACTGTAAAAAAATTAATAATAATAAAAAAAAAACTGTTAATTTTCTGCCTGGAGATTATCCTTTAATTGTATGGTCATTTCTGTTAACCCTAGAACACAATGCAATGCAGTGCAAAATTCTTAAAACAAATTACTTCAGATTAATACGGTACATTATGCCACCTTTAAAGAAAACCTTTGGTACTTAAAGGTAAATATGCAATTCCTTAAAAAGGTTTAATCACCAATTATAACTAATTCTATTATTATATTGCAGTTTTGCGTGTACAAATAGACATTTCCAATTGTTATTCTTATTTATATGTTATTATTTATAAAAGGTTACTGTATTATAATTAACTAAAACTAAAACCATAAAGCATTGGAATCATGTACTTGGAATCATGACTTACAAAAAATATATGTTTCATTTAGTTTAGTTGGCAAGGCAACATTTCATGTTTTCATTTCATGTCTGGTTATCGAGGTAACATTTTTAATTTTGATTTTGTTTAGCTAAATGCTAAAATTACAAAAAAAAGAATAAAAAATACTATATAGACCTTTTTATATAAAACAACTCACATAAATGACAAAAACACATAAATTACTAAAATTAAAATAAAACAGAAAATATACAAATTCATTCAAAATTTTAATAAAAACTATAACATTATTGCAGTTATACTAAAATATTATATTATTGCAATTATACCAAATTAACACTGCTTACTACAGTAGTTTAAATTGCATAATAAAATAACATCTTTCTGATATTTGGTACGGAAATGTCTAATAATTAAATCCAAATTAATTAATAAATAAAAAAATGGAGTGCAATTCTTAGTCAAAATAACATTGCACATAAGTTTAAAGTATTTAAAATTGCGTTTAATTATAATCTTTTTTCATTCCTATTCAAATTTCTATTATTGCTTCTAACAATGCATCCATCAGAAGGATGAGTCTGAATCAGTGAGCTGAGATTTGTTGCTGTGATTGCTGCAGTGTTTGTTTTGGTAGGCATCAGCACACTCACTAACTCTCTCACACTTCCACTCCCTGAAACTTCTGTTTACAGAACATGTTTTTGGAAGGAACGTTACATGACCAGGAATTGTTCGAACAGAGACTGGCATCCATGCTATGAGCAGAATCTGCATGCGTGAGAAATGCTCCAATTTCTGATCGTGCTTAGAATGAGAGCAGAATGCAGTCACACATTTTTGCGTGTCAACGTTTGGCGCTGGGCCAGGTACAAGTGCACGCAAGGTTACATAATGAGAGATCCGACAGAGAGGGAGTGAGAAGTGTCATCTCAAGTGTCATTTTAGTGCTTAAAGTAACAACACATGACACTTCCTCTGGATACGCTAACTGCTCTCAATGTCTTCCTCTACATGCAAGCTGCACAGTAATCATCAACAGATAACAGATTGGCTCTCACTTTTTTTTTTTTCATAATACATGCATGTTTTAAATACAGATCCTAAATAATAAAAGTGGTAGAATTAAACCTTTTCTCTGAACTAACTTCACCTTTATGAGCTATTTTGACTTTTGAAGTGATTTATGAAGTCATATGCTGAGTTACACAGATTAATGAAATTAATGTTTAGTGGCTCAGGTGGCTCAGGTTTTATAAATACTTTTTGGGGCCACTGTATGTAAAGAAAGGCGGTTAATGCATCCAGGAGCGCTGCTACGGTTTCCCCTGTATGCATCTCAGCCTTTTCAAATAAATATCAAACCACAAAAGCTTACTGTGAAAACTGTAAGTGTTCCTCATGGTGAGTGAAGAGCCCTTAAGGTGTGTGCGTGCTGAGTGTAAAGAAGAAGGAAGAAAAAAAATGACAGCAGGGTTATATGAGGTGAGTTTGCACTAAGAAAATGCTGATAAATGGAATGATGGGTAATTTCTGCGTGCTGTGTTTGGCTGCAACTTGCTCCTCTCAGTGAACATTCCGTGGTTTTGAAAGTAGGCTATAATTGTGTGACAATGTGCAATTAGCACATCTAATGTGGTACAGTAACTTATCATCGGTGTGCACATTTCCCAGTTGATTTACTCTACGGGTTATACATTTTCAACCTCTATCGTGTTGTCCTCAAAGATTTATTACAAAAATACTATACGACCACATGTCATACAGGTGTTGTGGTGACCAGGTGTTTTGTTTTAGTGTTACTTCATCCCAATAACTAAAGGAACCAAACGTTTCAGTCTTTGGTCGTGAAGGGCCATGATGTTTCAGTGATGTGTTTGATTTTTCAGAGCACTCAGTAATGACCGGAGGCCCTCATGTGGCCATGATTGTAAGTGCATGTCATTTGCTTGCCTCATAAATTACTCATGTGTACATATTAATGCCAAATAGTGTATAATCAGAGCCGGACAGTAACGGAGTATTTACTTGAGTACAGTACTAATGTACAATTTTGAGGCATCTGTACTTTACTCGAGTATCATTTTTGGGGAGTACTCATGACTTTACTCAAGTACATTTGAGAGGCAAATATTGTACTCTTTACTCCGCTACATTTCTATCCATTAGCGTAAGTACCCGTTACTTCATCGGCCTCGTCCACACGGAGACGGAGTTTACCCCAATCCAATCTTTTTTACCTCTCGTCTCAAGAAATATCCGCGTCCGCACGAAACCAAAAACGATGTAGTATACATGCCAGACCAGCATGTGGCGCTGTAATTTTGCGCAGAGATAAACTTAAAACGGAGAAGACATGGACTATGCTCATAAACATTGCGCGTGGTACACAAACGAACATGGAACAATACATTTATTAATCTGTGTTAATGTAAATTATTAAAAAGACAATCATTCAGTGTTCATGTTTTTGTTGCTGTTACGTGATGTAGCGGTGTCTGATTAGGGGGGAGACGTGGGCTGTTTACGTAATCGTTTCAGAAACTATGGATTCCCTGTCCAAACAAAAACGCAAAGGCGGCGTTTTCAAATTTAACCACTCTGGGAACCAGTTTAAAAAAACACCGGTTTCACTTTTCCAAAACACCGGATCAGTGTGGACGAAACGCCTATCCGATAAAGAATTTGTGCGTATTCACAGAAACGCGTCTCCATGTGGACGGAAAAAAGAAACATCTCGGTTAGGTATGTAACCACGGTTCCCTGAATAGGGAACGAGATGCTGCGGTGACGTCACCGTATGGGAACACCTCACGGTGTGACGAATGTCTGAAGCCCTATACCATCCCGCCAATCCTATTGGCCAAATAGCGATTGGTACCGCCCTACGCATGCGTACGCATTGTATACCTGAGTGCCGCGCGCTATTTCACTCAGATTTCATGAACTAAAGAAATGCTATCAAGGTACGGAACGGCCGGGACCGCAGCATCTCGTTCCCTATTCAGGGAACCGTGGTTACATATGTAACCAAGATGTTCCCTTTCATAGGTCACTTCAATGCTGCGGTGACGTCACCATATGGGAATCCTATACCATAACACCTGTCGTACCTGATAGTTGGAATCCAAGGAAAGCATCTGCTCAAGCGAAGAGAACCCGGGAGCCAGGAGCCATCCTCACATCCAGACTGTAAAACTTGACAAAAGTGCTCAGTGAGAAACATCTTGCCGCAGCACAGACATCATATATAGAAGAACCACTGAGAAAGCTTGAAAGAAGGAACTCCAGTACTGAAGCCACTGGGCAGTAAACCGGATCCGATTACGAATTCCACACCAGGTCGTAAACCGTTTCCATTTGAAAGCATATAAGCGTCTCTTATAAGATGCCCTAGAATTCATTATAATCTTGCTGGTTTCAACAGAAAGACCGGGACATATTAACTCACTCAGCTCAGAGGCCATGCCCACAGCTTCCATAGATCTGGCCTTGGGTGCCAAATCATTCCCTGTGCTTGCGATAGTAAGTCCTGTCTGAGGGGAATCTCCCATGGAGTGTGTGGGCCACCAAAGAGCCACCAGCAGCAGCTGCTCCACTCTGTCCAGCTGAATCCTGGATAACACCGCTGGAATTAGACGTATTGGGGTGAAAAGCATACAAGCTGGTTCTGGGCCTATTGTGAGCTAACGCATCCAAGCCTAGGGGCGATGGAGGTCATAGGGAGAACCACAGCGGGCAATGCGTAGTCATGCTCGACGCAAATAAGTCCACTCTTGCTTCTCCAAATATTTGCCATAAAAGGCTCACCGTTTGGGGGTGCAACCTCCATTCCCCCTGCTCCAGAGTCTGTCTGGATAGCAAATCCACTCCGAAGTTCAAACGTCCGGGGACATGAACCACTCGGATCAACAGAAATCTGTTCTGAGACCAAAGAAGAATATTTCTCGCCAGCCTGCACAGGGGGGCGAGAGCGTAATCCTCCTTGATGATTCAGATACGACACAACCACTATGTTGTCTGACCTGAGTAGTACATTACGGCCGATCAGCAGATTCGAGAAATACTGGAGAGCTAGAAAAACCGCCAGTAATTCCAACCTGTTTATATGCCAACTTATATCGCCGTCCATACTCCGTGAGCTGGGCGCCCTTGACAAACAGCTCCCCAACCGGTCAAAGACGCGTCCGTCGTGACAGTCTCTCGGGAAGCACAAATCCCCAGCCGAACTCCAGCTAGAAGGAATTCGGTTGACATCCATTGTCTTATTGACATACACCTCCGTGTCACCGAAATCGTCTGATGTGGACGAACGGGGTGAAATGTTCCGGCTTGTCGTCCACCAACGAAGGCGCATATGAAGTAAGCCCAGACGGATTACAGGGGATGCCGCTGCCATTAGACCTAAAAGTCTGAGGCACAAACTCACCGTCACTGTGCTACCCACTTTGAAGTGACGCACGCATGACGCAAAAGACTGAGTGCGTGGGAGAGATAGTCTTGCTGTCATAGCGCAAGTGTCCAAGTCTATTCCCAGAAGGTTATCCGCTGAGAGGAATTAAGACATAAAAAGAGGAATTTCTCTTCTAGAAATTTGTGCATAAGCCCAGGCTGTTTAGATGATTCAGCACAAGATCCCGATGGGAGTGTGCTTGAGTCTGTGATTGTGCTAACACCAGCCAATCGTCCAGGCAATTCAATACACGAATGCCCTGGAGCCGCAATGGGGCCAGAACTGCGTCCATGCGTTTCGAAAATACTCGATGAGCCAAGGCTAAGCCGAAAGAAGAACACAGTATTGATACGCTATGCCCTCTAAAGTGAATCTAAGGAACTTCCTGTGTCTCTTGATGATCTGAATATGAAAATATGCATCCTTCAGATCGATCGTGACAAACCAACTGTTTGGTTGAATCTGAGACAGAATAGACTTTACCATTATCATCTTGATTTTGCTATCTTGAGTGCAAGATTCAAACGGCGAAAATCGTCACTTTTATTTATTTTACCAAAATAGCGGCTGTAAAACCTGACTCCATCTGAGAGGGGTCTACTTTTATAGCCCCTATTCCCTGCAGAGATGCTCCTGCTGCAGCACCACGATTTGGTTAACAACCATGGGAGATTTCCACTGCAAAAAGGCGGGCCTTTCTGAACTGAATGGTGTCTCCGTGACGAATTGTGCGTAACACCCATAGTGAAAATGCCAGGCAAGCGCTACCCTGCGGCCCATAAAATGTAGTGGTTTCCAAGCCTCCGTCTGCAGCGTTCCCACATGCATTAACGTCCGAGCACGGAAAGCTCACAGCGTCCGTAAGCAAGGAAAGCGCATGTGTAAAAGTCACATGGCATGGGGACTGCAGTGAGAGGGTTGGATGTGCATTAGCAGTCCAACAGCACTCTCTAGTGGAGGGCACAGTCCCTGACGAACAGGAAGGGAAGCGCATGCGTCAAAATCGCTGCGTTTTGTTGTGTATAATCCTGAAGCGTATCCATGGCAGGATTTAATCCAACAAGATAAACATCGGACCATGCCGCTAGCGAGAACCCGGCAGCTGTGTGAGCCGTCATAAACTGGCTGTCTTAGTCAGCCTCTTGTGCCGTCCCTCAAACTCTGAAGGCTGGATTGTGTGAGATTAGCCAAGGTGGCGCTCGACCGTTAACATCCCCGTATAGAACGGTTCACTGCTCGGGCAGTATGTTTGGTAGCACTTAGCGCCAAATCTGTTGCCCCCGCAGCTTTTTCACAGCCTCCGGTTGTAATATCTTTCTCGTTAAGAACCGCCATAAAGTGAAGTAAATTTGCCGAGATTAGACACGACTCAACATGCCTTCGACGAGACTTAGGCCGCGGCCGAGTTCGGCGTGATCCGTTCGGCTAGAGAGTTCGTCCACAGCGGCATCGCTGTATGACAGCAGTCCGCCATATCAGCAATAGTGACGAAACCCGCGGTGTTCGTGACATGCGCTGATTAAGGCTGCTTCCAGGACCTCGAAACCTCTTGGTGGAGGTCCGTGAAGAAGGGTAGCTGCTCACGGGGGGGATAGTTTATCCACCACGCGGTTAACCACATTCAACAGCTCACTGAGGAAGGGAAGGCGCGTTTCTCCTGGCCGCTCGGAGGGAGAGAACCGCATGTGCCGGCCAGAGCTTACTCTGAGTCCGAAGCCGCGGTGGACAAACATAGTTTGTAAAAGCAAATCTGCTGATTAACACACTTGAGTGGGGGAGAGCGAGCAAAGTGGAAAAAACTCCAGCGCATCACTGTATTATAGTCCAAGCCGCACACATCGCCCCAAACCACCACCTCGTGTGGCGCCTCGCCGACCGCAGAAGCATAACGGTGGGGGTTAGACGCGAGGCGACCTATAGAAAATACACTTCAGAGCGCAGAACTGTAGCCGCAGGCTATCACGGAGAGAACATGTAGAGAGGCTGCTAAACGAACCTCTCATGAGTGCCTCCCCGTGATAAACCCATTATACGGCTCTTACCTTTCGTTGACTCATCGCGTCCGCGAAGAGGAGTTGAACACTGCTCGAAGAAAAAAACGCTGAGAACGTGAGATGGTTTCCTTAGGGCACAGATGATTCGCTTTCCTGAAGGAAATGAAATCTGAGCGAAATAGCGCGCGGCACTCAGGTATACGATGCGTACGCATGCGTAGGGCGGTGCCAAGGGCTATTTGGCCAATAGGATTGGTGGGATGGTATAGGGCTTCAGACATTCGGGGAAGTCGTGGCCTAATGGTTAGAGAGTCGGACTCCCAATCGAAAGGTTGTGAGTTCGAGTCCCGGGCCGGCAGGAATTGTGGGTGGGGGGAGTGCATGTACAGTTCTCTCTCCACCCTCAATACCACGACTTAGGTGCCCTTGAGCAAGGCATCGAACCCCCAACTGCTCCCCGGGCGCCGCAGCATAAATGGCTGCCCACTGCTCCGGGTGTGTGCTCACAGTGTGTGTGTGTGTGTGTTCACTGCTCTGTGTGTGTGCATTTCGGATGGGTTAAATGCAGAGCACAAATTCTGAGTATGGGTCACCATACTTGGCTGAATGTCACTTCACTTTAAATTCGTCACACTGAGAGGGGTTCCCATACGGTGACGTCATCGCAGCATCGAAGTGACCTATGAAAGGGAACCCTCAATTTGTTGTTTCCCTCTCAAACGTGATTGGGTTGTGCACCACTGATTGGGATAGCCTATCAGCAATCACCTTCAGCTTTCCGCCAAAGACTTCATGACATTTGAATGACTGAAGTACAGTACACACACACACACACACACACACACACACGGAGTTGTCACACATAGATTGTGTGTGTGAGAATGGTGTTAATTCAGCTGAAAGTATTTTCTTCTGCCTTTGCCTGTATGTCAATGTGAGAGGAAGGGGCTTAATACTGTCACTCAAATGAGCTGAATTTTATTTTTCCTTCTTTGTATGCTGACATAAACACAGCTGATTAGCTGATTTTCTTTAATCATTATTATTTTCTCTTCTATGCTGCGTGTATAACACGGTCAGGTTCAGAGGTGTGTCAGAACATTGCTATATTGCCTTCTTTGCTGATTTAGGTTTATTGATTTGAATGATGAAAAAACAGAGAGACTCACATGTACACACAAATGTTAGCTGAATTTTCTTTTCTGATATTACACATTAATGTAAGCTGAGCATTTGCTCTGATGTTCTTGAGTATGCGGTGTGTTTAACACAGTCAGGTTCAAATGTGGGTGCAAAGAAATCCATTAAAACTCTAACAGAGGTTTGTCAGAGCGTTGCCATTGTGCTATTGCCTTGTGGGCCAGTGAGAAATGTTAATTAAAGTAAGATGTACTCCATGTACGACGTTTCTGTACATGTACATGTAAGCACTGTGGCAGTAGTAATGCAATATTTACAAAATGTACTCTTTGTACTCTTGATACTCAAGTACTTTTAAAACCAAGTACTTCAGTACTTTTACTTAAGTACACAACTGACTGTAGTACTTTTACTTTTACTTGTACTTGAGTAAAATTTAGCAAGGGGTATCTGTACTTTTACTCAAGTAATGAAACGGTGTTCTCTGTCCGCCTCTGACTATACCCTTTTCATTTTGGAAATAAATGTTCTAGTGAACAAAAACAATAGTCCCTATTTGTTGGTTGTAAACAGATAGGCTATAGCCTATTCATATTTACAAATGAGAAAAGTAATAGCCTATATTTAAATATTTAGCAGTATTTCTCGATTTTAAGCTTCCTTTTTTAATTGGAAAAGCGCATTTGTGCAGCCTTTGTGAACTCTTTTATTTGTATCTACCCTGGCTAGATTTCAACTGTATAATTAGGCCTACAGTAACTCGTCACATTGTTTCCTGAAGACTGTACTTTTTACACGTACACCAACATGAGATGAAACCTTAGACATAAGTTCACACAGTTCCTCAAAGACCAGCACATTTAATCTGATAAGAACCTGAAAAATTGCATGTTTATTGAGAGCAAAGCATAGGAGTTAAGATTTTCACGTAACCTCGATTCATTGCTGCCAGCTCGCACGTATTCCTGCATTCAGCTGCCGCTCAGATCATCCACCTGATTACTGTGTGGTGTGCTGCATTGCTGTAGTACTGCTAGAAAGGTGTGTAAAATGTTAATATAACATGCTTAAGCTTCTGTTGCAAAATGCAGCTTTTAAAAATACATTTTACAAATACAGTTGCAATTTTAACATTAATAGTTTTTAATAAATCAGGCTAATACATCTCTATCACATGAAATTACCAACTTAGTAGATAGATAGATAGATACCATGAGGCCTATTACAGGACTAATAAGAATAAGATTTTTTTTTCAGTGAAATATTTTATTTGATAATTTTAGTTACTTGACCAAAAGTTTTAGACTGATCTAGCAATCTCGGCATGTAAAAACGTCACGTCATGTACAAACCTGTCATAAATCCCCGTGCTTTTCCTCGGGAACTACATCTCCCAGAATGCAAAGAGTCGTTGCGTCACAACACCTGCCTGACGTCAGTAGCCGGAGTTCCGCGTGTCCGGATGTGTTGTTAATATCGTACGTGGATGTGGAATATGATGGAAAGTCGAGGAGTTTCATCGATTATATTTGACTTGGATAACACGCTGGTCGATACAGCCGGCGCAGGACGAATTGCCATTGAGAAGGTTACGTTAAATAAATAAAAAAAAAAAACGCTTAAACGAACATTTAAAAGAACTGTTGACATTACCGTGGTATTACGGCATTTTGGCGGCACGTATGATATTGTCTGACAAACTTTGAAGCATATATGGAAGTACCAATGTATTACCATGATTTTGGACACATGACAGTATAATTGGACGTACATTGAAAAGCACCATAGGATTACTATGGTTTTCTGAACACATGCCATGGTATTATTGGACGTAGAGAATGCATCAGAGTACCTTAATATTACCATGGTTTTTCAACACACATAATGAAAATGTAATGGTGTTCTTTGACATACTCTTATATCAAATTGCCATGATATTGCCATGTTTTTAACACATACACTGGTAATACTATAACATTGTTCTCAAAAAAATATTTGGAAACTTAGTCAACACTTAAAACTTTGTTGTGTGTTGAATCCAACCTGTACCATTTTTTTGTTTTTGTTAAAGATGTAGATCTCACGATTTACACTGTGTTCTTTCTTTAGGTGTGTGAGCTGCTGAACTCGATGCATGTACAGGAAAGCCACATCAAAGACATCTGTCATCGCTTTTTGCGAAAGCTTCTCCACGAATCGTTCGACCCGTCAGAAGGAAAAACAATAGATGATGTGAGGATCCATCACTGGTATGAAGCCCTACAGGAGACGCAGGGCACCGATCCTGATCCGGCTCTGGCCAACAGCTGCTACTACACATGGAAGAACACACGATTACAGGTGCTGACTCTTACTCCTGAGGTTCGATCCCTCCTGGAGGAACTGCGGAAGAACTACAAACTGCTTCTGCTCACCAACGGTGATACTCAGACGCAGTGGGAGAAGATCGAAGCAGTGAAATGTGAGGGCCTCTTTAGTTTGGTGGTGGTCGGAGGAGATCATCCTGAGCAGAAACCGGCGCTCTCCATCTTTACTCACTGCTTCGAGTCTGCGGGAGTCCAGCCGAAGGACTGCATCATTGTGGGAGATTCTCTCAGCACAGACATCCAGGGAGGCATTAATGCAAGAGTGCGGGCCACCGTGTGGATAAACAGTGACTGTAAATCTCTCCCACAGGGCTCTGTGACTCCAGACTACGCTGTTCCTAGTGTACTGAATCTGAACGATGTTCTACTTGAACTGAGTTGATGTTTACATAAACTTATCCTCTCTTACAGTGGCCACATGACCAGCCAAACGACAATCTGAATGTTCGACTTAATGTCCTACTAAATATTCTTTCTCCAAAGTGGATGTCTAATTTGATCAATAGACAAACCACAAAACATCATGTAATGGTGATTATGCAAATGCCCTTTTTAATTCAGTTTTAAATTTATTGAACAGGACATTAGCTATACAGCTCTGTTCAAGGAACATTAAACTGTATTGCATGTCTCTTATGTTCATATTATAAATGCATTATTAGGATGTTAAAAGTGCCAAATTACTGGAATTGCTAAAGCGAAATGTTACTAGAAATTTTTATATTTGCCAATACTTTAAAAATCATTTAAATTGTGGAATTAATTAATCATGGGTGATGTATGTCTTCGCGTATTTTCATGATTGCGCAAAAAAAAAAAAAATTGTATAATTATATATATATATATATATATATTAGCTTGTCTAATCTTTATTGAATTTCTTTGGTACCTTAAAAGGTTGGTCAAAAAAAAGAAATAAAACTAAAATTAAGATGTCATTTATTCATCCCCTTTTTGTTTAATGATCTTTGCGTGCAAAGAAAAAAAAAGTTGGCATGAAATGAAAATTCATCATTCACTAAATAGTATTTTTAGTAATTATGAGCAAGTAAATTATGACTCGAGTTCCTATACATGTTCTTGACAAGTTTAAACAGTCCACATGAATCCTGTGATTGATCGAAAACGGTGGCACTGCTCACCAGTACATTGTTTTATGATACGAATGAGATCTAAACACTCAAGATGATATGCTTAGGCACTTGGTTTTCCATCTATGCAAAGAAAGATATAAAGAATTTTACTTGACGTCTAATTTGATTTTGATGTTCATTGCCGCAAGCTCTGCTACGAAGTATCTAAACACATAAGGAACAGACACAGTCTCAATAGAGTCGCTCTTGTTGCACAGCAAGCAGATGGTTTTCCGATGGCGTGTATTTGACCAATAAGGAGGAGGCTTTTCCAGAAGCGGCGACAGCAGGCTACCGCAGTCCATGCAAACCTGCGCCACAGAACGATCTGAGCAATTAAACAGCCGGTCGTGGAGCAGGAATGACGTCCCGTGGGCCAGCAGAGCGTCACGTTCCATCTCTCCGAAGCGGATTCCTCCCTGAACGTTCCTCCCTCCCAGCGGCTGATTGGTCACTTTATCTCTCGCTCCCGTAGTTCTGACCTGGAATTTGTCGGAGACCATGTGACGCAAGCGCTGGTAGTAAACCACCCCGATGAAGATGTCCGCCTCAAGCTCCAAGCCGCTAATGCCAGAGTAGAGGCGCTCCGTGCCGTAGTAATTGTATCCTGCTGCTTTCAGCATTTTGCCGAAGTGCTCGAGTGCAGAGCTCTCCTCAGAGAACTTGAATGGCGTGGCGTCGTGACACAGGCCGTGGAGGGCTGCGGATTTTCCAGCCATGCTCTCGATGAGCATCCCGATGGTCATTCTGGAGGGGAAGCCGTGCGGGTTGAACAGGATGTCCGGACACATGCCGCTCTCTGTGAAGGGCATGTCCTCCGCAGGCCACAGACGGCTCAGGATTCCCTTCTGACCGTGTCTGCTGGCGAACTTGTCTCCGATGGTGGGGTTTCTGGGAATACGGGTTGTGATGCAAACACGTTTGAAGCGGCCAGTGCCGGTGTCATTGCTGCACACCTTGATGTTGTCCACCACACAGCTCTCCTGATACCTGCGGAAAAACAGAGCTTCAGAAATCTAGAAAAATCTAAAAGAAATACAGCTGCACTAAACGTAAAAATAATAAATCCTGTTATAAGTAGACTGAAGCGTTGTACATTGACTTGTTAACTGGTGATAAAGTGCATTTACAATTAGAATACTTATTTTTGAATGAAAAATTTTATAATGGAGTAAAAAAAAAAATCTTAACAAAATGTGCTCAGTACTTTGCCAAATCAAGTGTTAATCTTGTTTTTTTAATATTACAGTATTTTTAAGAACAAAATTAGAACAGTACTAATCAATCTCAAGACACACATTGTTAATGCACTCCTTTTGTAATAAATGAGCAACTAAAACAATTGTACTACAATAGTATACTATAATGAATTTAAATAAATATGTTTAATGGCTGAAACATTTTGTACTTTGTCAACTAAAATGTTTCTTATTCGTCACGCAGAGGTTGTTATTATTGTTAACTAAAACTATTAAAACTTAATTTTTTTGTTTATTGAAATAAAATGTTAAAAAAAATACAGTTTTGTAAATAACAGAATTACAACAAATTACAGATAATTAAGCTTCCTATTAAAAAGTAGAAATAATAAGATGAAAATAATTAAAAGCAACTAAAGACTAATGTATTGTACTACAACAGTGTTCTCTAATTTTAATACTGTTAAATGCTTAAACATTTAATAAATATGTAAATTTTGCATATTTTATGTTTAACTGTCAACTGAAATGTTATTTCCATAAGATTACAGCGGAGTTATTATCCAAAACTAATAAAACTTGTTTTTGTTCATTTAACTAAATCTGAAATTATATTTAAGTATTAAATTAAAAGAAACGTACAAAAATAGACAAAAGCACAAAGTAAAATAACTGGAAGCCCATTTCCTCCACTGAATAAAAAATAAAACAAGGTAATTGCGACTTTCATCTCAGAATTATGACTTTCTCACAATTGCGAGTTTATATCACAATTATATCACAAATTATGTAAATACAAATGATGTGCAAAATGTGATCAGTACTTTGCCAATTCAATAGTGTGATTCATATCAATAAGACATGATATATATATATATATATATATATATATATAATATTTTATATTACAGTCTTTAAGAACAAAAAAATTTAGAACAGTACTAATCAAATCTCAAGACACATTGTTAATGCACTTTTTTTTTTTTTATAAATATGAGCAACTAAAACAAAGGACTGTACTACAACAGTATATTATTTATAAATGCTAATCCATTAAAATAAATAAATGTCTGAGACGTTTTGTACTGTCAACTAAAATGTTATTTCCATAACATTACAGCGGTGTTATTGTTAACTAAAACTAGTTTTTGTGAATGTAACTAAATCTGAATATTTAAATATTAAATGAAAAAAAAAAGAAAAGACAAAAGCGCATAGTAAATTTACTATGGAAGCCCATTTCCGTCACTGAATATAAAAGAAAACCAAGTAATTGAGACTCACAATTATGACTATTTTCTCACAATTGTAAGTTTATATCTCGCAATTCTGACTTTTTTTTTCTTACAATTTCAAGTTAAAATATCACAATTATGATTTTTTTTTTCTCAGAATTGCGAGTTATATAGTCAGAATTGCGAGATATGAACTCGCAATTTTAAGAAAAAAAGTCAGAATTGTGAGATTAAAAAAAAAGTCGCATTTACCTTGTTTTATTTTTATTTAGTGGGGGAAACGGGCTTCCATAAATAAACTGAATGAAAACGTAAAATCTAAAAATAAAAGCCAATTAAACATTATTTTCTATATTACCCTATTGTTAATGTCTTACTTGAAGAAGGTCACATAGCTCTGGCCGGTATTGAGATTGATGTAGCTGTAGTGAGGGTCTCCATACTTCAGCGTGGAGCCAATAAACGGCAATCCGTCTGCATCCAGCTTGTCCATTACTTTGGGGTCACCTGGCTTCACCCCAAACACAATGCTGTCTTCACCTTTGACCTTTTCGGACAGGTCTATGAGCTCAGTCTTATAAACTGAACCATGAGCAAAGCCACGCTCCCATGAAGACTTATTGACAATCTGATGAAAAAAGAAAAAAACTAAAACATACGCAAAAGAATGTTTTGGAGCAAGCATAATCATGGAAGTTATGCTTACCATAGCGTCTTCCATATCGTAGCCAGTGTAAGAAATGACAGCCACTATCGCGTTGGTGCCAATAGGGTAATTATCAACGTCGTAGTGATCGTACATCGCAGGTCTGACCAGAGGACTCTGAGGGGTCTGCAGACGGTACAGTTTATTGTCTGAACGTTCCTGGTATGAATGCAGCGGGAAGCCCATAGTCTGTTTACCTATGATAGGATGATGTCTTAATTGACATGTCTTGATAGAATTAATTGAGACACATCAAAAAAGGATGAAGGACATGAGGTTCTTACTCATCTGGCACTGGTACATGTTTCTGGGGCTCTGATTGTGATCAGAGAACGGGATGAATTCTGCCACCACACTCAACATGCTGTGAGGAAACAGTTCTTGATGTGTGGTCACTCCCTGCTCCAGCTCTTCCTCGAAGATGCCCACGTTCAGATACACCTGAACACAAAGAAACATTTAAAAGATGCAGAAAACTAAATGCAAAACTGTGTACTTAAAGGCTTTGATGACAAAAAATATATATAATCCCATGAATCACTGTGAATGAAAATCAAATAAAAAAAAAAACTACAAATAGAAAAATACTGACTGATAGATGTTGAAAGATATATTTTTAGTTTAATGCATTTAGGTAGTTTGACTAAAATGTAATTTGCAGTACATGATGGGAGTGAGTGTGTGCTAAAGACTTTTGGCAAGATTTGCTCATTTTGATTCTCTGATTGATGAATATCTTTGCAGAATCATGGGTAATGAAGTTTTTCCACCAGGAATTCTGATGCCAAACTATTTTTAACAAAATAATGCAGATTGATGGCTTTAACAAAAGCACTGATTAACAACCTGCTAGCTCACAGTATGTCCGTCTTTACAGATTTATAGGTTCCCATATGGACAAATTTTTAGCACATAAGAATCTGAAGCAGAGTTTAAAAGCTCCAGTAAAACAGTCAGAAGTGATCAATGAAAGTATATGGGAATTTTTATTATCTTCTGCAGAAGTCTGCCATGCAAACTGATTTTTTCTACTGATTAACTGAGGTACTTAAGCTAGAAAAACTTTCACAAATCACCTGTTCAAAGGTGCCAATAAGCTCCTGTTTGCCCAAGCCAAGGTTCCGGACGGGCCGCACCATGCGACAGGGTGTCGTGAACAGATAGAGGCCTGGGTACAAGCTGGCTTTACCCGTCTGAGGAACCAAAACGATCTCAGTCCAGGGCTGAATCTTCCTCTCTCCCAGCACCTGAAGGTGACACAAATGTTCAGATTTGTATTATATATTATAATTATTATATCAAAACTATCAACATAACTTTGAGGTTGATCAAGGATAATTAAACTACAGAAAAAAAACTAAATATTGCCCACCTTAAATCTGCGAAGAGATTCGATGACTGATGGTGCCACTTCTTTTTCCACCCAACCAATCATGGCTCCGTCCAGTATAACAGGATAACAGTCTGAATACGGCTGACCGGGGCTCCCGTCTGCCGCAGTTACACCTGGTGATAGAGGAAAACAGTTTTAATAGTAAACATACAATTAATAGGTAGGACTGCAGAATTGTGGTCATGGTTTAAAATGCTTTAAATTTCATTTAAAGCAAAAAGTATTTAAAAGTGATTTTTTTTTTTATAGTACAACTGCAAGATTACAATACCAATATAAATAGCCGTCTTCATTTATTAAATTTTTAAACATTACTTCGTCAAACTTATTTCAGAGAACTGCGGGAGGCCTTAAAGCTTCTGTTTTGTTGCCAAAAGCCGGTTTATAAGTTCCTCTCATTACATGTTTAGGAAGAAGGTTGCCATATTTTACATTCCCAAATGCACATATATATGCACATACACACATATACATACATATATATATATATATATTTTTTTTTACATTACAGTTTGTACAGTTCATATTGTGGTTATGGATTAATTTGGATTTGTCATGCAGCCTTAATTATAAGCATTTTACAATTGCTGGATTCAACTGATGGTCTTGTTTAACAATTAAATATCTTGAATAAGATGTTGTTTACCCAGCGAGCAGAGCAGGGCAGGCAGGGTTGTTGTGGGGTGCATCGGGGCCACAATCTCGCAGTGGGCCGTCAGGTGGTTCATAAGGCCGCACGGTTCTCCGTCCGGAGTGTGAACGGGGCACAGGAAACCCCAGGACTCTGGCAGCAGCTTCCTCACAGATGTGGTCCTCATCTTAGCGAAGGCGGCTCCTCTGTGCACACAGCGGAAATGAGACAGGTAACGGATGAAGTTCAGCTTATCTGCTACGACACACAGTCCGGAGTCCTGCAGCATGCCCAGACCTGAGGTTAAAAAGACAAATGTTACTTTATGAATGCACTTCAGCTCTGCGACTATTAGCTGTAATGCCAGTGTCATACCGGTCTTGGACTGGAGGTTTCCTGTGGCTAACAGATACTCAAAGGATCTGGTGAGATCTGTCCCCGTGTTGAAAAGTTTGGTCACACTATCTGCAGTCAGTCCTCCCAGTCTCTGACCTCTCTTGTCCAACGACAGTTTTACCGATACCAACCAGCCTGCCATTTTCTCCTAATGAGCATTCAGAACAGCATTGGAAAATAATTGCACAAAAAGCCATCTTGAAGCAGCAAATGGTTTTATCTATTCTACATTATGTACTTGCGGCAGTCTATACACACACTACACAGAATTTGGGGTTGGTACTATTTTTAAGTCAGGTTATTAGTCAGGTTATTATATACAAGTTATTTTTGCTTTGTAGTAGAGACACTAATAATGTAAAAAAAAAAAAAAATACATATTTCATTTTCATAACAGAAATAAATTACATTTTAAAATGCACAAAAAATATATAATATTTTTAATAAAACTTCAAAATGTAACTATTTTTGATCAAATAAATGCAGGACTGGTGAGCATGAGACCCCCCCCAAATAATAACGTTAATCTTACTTTTAGGAACATGAGGTAGAGCTGGCCTGGTGTCAGAACCTCTTGGAACATCAGACTGTCCGGGTTTTCCTCCATACACTCCTGCTTGGCAAAGCCGAAAAGCTTCCGTGTCATCAGACACAACATGTAGAACTTCTCCACATCTGACTTCAGGTGAATACACAGACATTCACTGCAAACAGATCAAAGAAAAGTGTCAAATAATTGGAGATTTTTTATATAAATATTGAGATGATCAAATATTACTTTTTCGGCACATTTCAAAGATTTACCTCCAACAAATCTCTCATATCTATCTATCTATCTATCTATATATATAATTAAATTGTTTGAATCATGATCAGTAACACCTTGAACTTACTCTAACAGGAAGTGAGCACACTGCTCATGAGTGAACCAGTCTGGGAGGTTAAGTTTGACCCGGAAACGCTCGCCCAGGTAATTAAGCACCTTGGCTTTAGTCATGCAGCCCTGCTCCATGACCATACGCAGCATTTCTGAGACACAGCTTTTGTAGAAGGAGTTTTCCTCTCGACCTTTAATCAGCTCCTGGTAGATCTGGTAATCTGAGAAGTCCACTAAAGCCTTGGCAGAAGAAAGACATTTTAATATGAAACATTACATTTAGAAGTAATTATGCACCTGTGCCTAAATATTTATTTATTCATTCGCTTTTTAACACCATGCCAGCAACAAAGCTATTTTTATGGTGATTTCTGAATAAATTATACAGGGTATACTATTAACAAAAGGTTATAAAAAGACATTTCAGATGTACACTAGACAAAAACTGCCTAAATATTACACTGCTCCCAGAAAACCTTCATTCTGATTGGTCAGTCGAGGTGGTTACTTTTTTTGTATAATGACTGCTAAACTGTCCTTGATTCCATGCCACCTACTTCTAACATAAAAAAAAAACTCAAATCAATTCATCATGATCATAAATGTATTTATTTTGGAAGGTTGCAGTGTAATAAACAATATTATTATTAATCAGAACTAAAACTTAGATTTTTTTAAACTTCTTTTTACCTTCAGTGCAAAGCCCAAGGGAAGAAAGAACAGCTCCTTTCGGTAAATGAAATTCACCATCACTGTTCCATTGTCCAGGTAGTGAAGATTCATATTAATGGCTGTGTGTTCGCCTCTTACACAGCGCATTGAAATAGCTGCACACAGTTAACCCCCAAGTCAATATGTATATTTATGAAATCATATTGATTTATTCAGTCTGGAAGAGATGCAGCACTCACCATACTGAGTGTAGCCCTGTCCTCTGCTCTTAAACTTTGGTCTTGACACTGCGATGGGATAGTTCCTCCTCGGCATGATCAGAAGACGAATCACCTTCTCTATGCCATTAATGATGAAATAGCCGCCCATTTCCTACAAGTAAAGCAAGATTAAGTGTCATTTTATCCAGGAGAAAACCATATGATAGTGGCGTGTTTTACCTCAGCTTCTTCGTGATGTTCGATGAGTTCTTTGGGTGAGAGACCATGAAGGTTGCAGAGTTTTGATTTGACCATGATTGGCACATTACCCAGAGACTGTTTGATGATTCCTTTGGGAATGCCATTAATAGACCAACTCACGTCTGCCTGTGAAACACACACACACTAACATTGGTATATGTGATTTATGGGGACTCTCCATAGGCGTAATGGTTTTTATTCTGTACAAACTGTATTTTCTATTGCCCTACCCCAACCCTACACCTAAACCTACCAATCAAAGGAAATTTTTTGCATTTTTGGATTTTCAAAAAAAACTCACTCTCAATGATTTATAAGCCTTTTGAATTACGGGGACACTGAATAGGTCCTCATAAACCACCACCTCATTGTAATACCTACGTCATAACCATGTCATTATACACATTTGTATCCTCATTAACCACATAAACATGCTCTCTCACACATGTGCGCGAGCACAAAAAACACAGATGTTGTTAGCTGGCTCTGCTTTAGGAATCAGACTGGATATCAAGAAGTGATTGAACAATTTAAATATTACATTTCTTTTTAAACTATTTGTTTAACTACTAAGTTACTATGACTACTTAATATGGTTTCAACGTTTAATAGCTTGAACAATAGATTTGTTACCAATGTTATATAACAAATTAAAAGCTTGCAAAATCTACAGAACTATATGATTAATGAAAGTAAAATATTCAATAAATTCTTATATAATTTCAGATGAATATTTGCATGCATCACATGCATTTATGAATGTGAAATGCAGGCACACACTTAACTTAATGGCTTAATGGTCAGACTTACCACTAGCTTTCCTCTGTAAGTACAGCGCCTGCCTCTGCATTCAGCAGGGAAGACCCGCAGGTCACTGCTGATTCCTCCTTTAGAGACCGCTGGAGTGTGAATGATGGCCTCCACGAACGACAGACTGATCCTGTCTCCCTTGTACATGAACTCCATAGGAGGAATGGCCTGAAAACAGAGATATTTTAATTGTTTATTAGGCAGCACTTGCAATGCATTTGTCAAGTGTATGTAGACAACTGACACGTGTATATAAACACGTGTGTTTGTGTGTGTCTGCACCTCACCTCCACAACCCGACATAATCCATCAGTAACTGCCTGGTCGAATGATTCAGTGTGCGCCTTCACCAGCTCCTGCACGGGCACGTGCTGCTTTTCCTTCGGGACACCGAACCCTGCCTCTGTCAAATGTTTTAAACTCGGTTCGGACTTTAAATTGCACCACTTGTTAAGATCCATGCTGCTGTGCACACACGTGTGTGTTTGTCAACGTGATCTCGGAAGTAGCGCAAGACTTCCTGTACACTACTTCAAAATAAAAGTATATTTTAATGGTTTTAATAAGTCGCATAAAAATGGACTATTGCCTACTGTTATGCCTTTCAACACAGAATTGTAACCAAAAATATTTGGGGCTCTGTATTTAAAACAATCCACATTCACTTTTTGAAAATAGTGGCAACATCACAGATACTGTTCTTTAGTTTTTAACGCTCGTATTGACCTGTAAAAAAAATAAAAATAAATCACACTCGGTTCACCTTTCACCGACCACATTAGCAAGCGCAAAGTCAAAATAAAAGTCCAACAATTGCTTACAGAAACGCGCGTTCTGCGTAAAAACAGCGCACAGTTAATCAGATTGAGTGCTCCATTTGGCCTTGAGGACGATTGAAGCTCTTTAAATTATGAGCAAAAAATAATCATAACAATACAAAACAATAATAATTAACCATGAGCGCATCCAACTCCTTCCATAAAGGTAAAGACCTCCCTATAAGATGTGTTTTGTAAGGCAAATGTACTGTTTTACTCTCGCTGCATGTGTTTATGGTCGGAGTTTTAGCTGTATAATAATAGAAACTACTGAAATAAACCGAAATATGAAAGATATGGTTCATAGACACACATCAACAGGTTGTTATATGTAAGTGAGCGTCTCTGAATGTCTTCATTTGTTCTCTTTTTGCTCGCTGCATCGTTGAGAATCCGACTATCTTTGTTCGTATCAGGTTTCAAGAAATTAAATATAGTTTCAGTAACTGACATAGATTTAGTTACTATGATTATTTAATGTAGTTTCAACGTTAAATGGTTCAAACAGTAGATCTGTAACTGTGTAGAAACGTAAACTATTTAGTATCTTTAGTTTGATTTAGCCTAATTAATATAAGTCTAATATAAATCCTATTTATGCATGCATATCTAAAAATCGGTTATTTTAACTAACATGGATTTAGGTCCTATGATTACTCAATGTTTTAGATTTGTCACTGTAATGTCACTGGAGTATATTTCTCTGTATGGTAAGATGTTTTCTGTCCTCCTCCAGCTGAGATCATCACTGCACTGTCAGTGACATTTGGAGCTGCAGCAGTGGGAATCCTCATCTACAAAACATTTTTTAGCAAAAGCGAATGTGTGAAGCCAAAGGTTAACCTTGATCTGCAGAAAGACAACCCCAAAGTGGTACATGCATTTGATATTGAGGACCTGGGCGACAAAGCTGTGTACTGTAGGTGCTGGAGATCCAAAAAGGTGAGAAAGTGCTTAATGAAAAACTTATCAGAAACTGCCATTAGAAATTACACAGAAACTTTTAACTTTGATCCATCAACACTCAACGGTTGCATCAGAAATGTGCATTTTCTCCTGGACATCTTGCTGAAACCAGAATCTGAAACTAACCCCCATGAAACCAGGATAAATTTTTATTATGTACATAAATATAATACATGGACAGTTGGGTGTGATGAATACAAGGAGGTGTTTTATCTTAAACCTGTCTGATAGCATTCCCATTTAACTCCTGCATTGCTTGGTAGTCACGTATTGCAGGGGTGGATCCAACTGTCATTGACCTGGCCCTGCAACTGGTGACTTTTTTGCTCTTGGTTGCATCCAAAATCACATACTTCCCTACTACTGAATATAGTAGGCAAAAAAACTGTATGTGAGCTATAGTATTTCCAAAAATACAGTATTCCAAAAAAATAAAAACCAGATGTTGCTGGATGACTTACTGTGATGAATGTTGTATGTCTACATTACATTTATCCTACACTCATTCACTCTTTTTGATGGTCAGTAAGTAATTGCTTAATCAAAAGAAGAAAATCCGTCAAAAATACGTTATTTTGGAAGCAGTTGATGTCTTAGTTTGTGGTTTCTTAGGCTCACCAAGGATGCATTTATTATTATTATTTTTTTAAATGCAGTAAAAACAGTTATATTGTGAAATATTATTTCAGTTTAAAATAGCTGTTTTATTGTTAAAGATTTTAAAATGTAATTTATATCTGTGATGCAAAGCTGAATTTTCAGCAGCCATTACTCTGCTCTTCAGTGTCACGCGATCCTTCAGAAATCATAATATGCTGATTTGTTACTCATCAGACATTTCTTCTTCTTATCAATGTTGAAAACACCTGTGCTGATTCATATTTTTTTTGGAAACTGTGATTTTGTTTCAGGATTCTTTGATTAATAAAAATCATAAAAGAACAGCATTTATATGAAATAAATCTTTTGTAACATTGCATAAACGTTTGATCAGTTTATTCTGAGTGCCTGCGGAATAAACTACATCAGTGACATCAATCTTGCTGTGATGCATTTTTAATGTAATTGTTTTCTCTGGTTTCTTACAGTTTCCATACTGTGATGGCGCACATGCTAAACACAATCAGGAAACGGGAGACAACGTTGGTCCTCTGATCATTAAACGCAAGGAGGCATGAGCATTTCCACTGTTCATGACCATCCATTCTCAGTGATTGAGATTAGTGTGTCTTCGCTTTACATGTGTGGTCAGGGCTGATGGGATTAAATGTGTGATTATGTAATCCTGTGTATGTATGCTTGATTGGTTTCTCGGTGTCTTTTTTTTTCAGCTCTCAGACCAGTACTATCTGTAAACCTGGAACACAAAACCAGTCTTAAGTGTAAATTTTTCTGAAGCTGAATAAATAAGCTTTCTATTGATGTATTTAGGATTGGACAATATTTGGCCGAGATACAACCGTTTGAAAATCTGGAATCTGAGGGTGCAAAAACAAATCTAAATCGCCTTTTGAATTGTCCAAATGAATTCTTAGCTATGCATATTACTAATCAAAAATTAAGTTTTTATATTTACGGTAGGAAATTTACAAAATATCTTCATGGAACATGATCTTTACTTAATATCCTAATTATTTTTGGCATAATTTTTGGTATAATTTTGACCCATACAATGTGTGGTTTTTAAAAAAGTTTTTTTTTTTTTTTAGCTTTTTCTACAAATATACCCCAGAGACTTAAGACTGGTTTTGTGGGTCACATATATATCTGGGTGGTTGTTAAGCAATACATATCAATTTTCTCTTTTTATCTGCTTAGACTTTATGGGATATGTTCTGGTTTAACCAAACTCTCCTAAATATGTTTCTGTGCTTAAACACTGGTCATACTATTGTAGATACACTAGAGACAAAAACTTGAATTGAAAAAACACATGACTTAGAACAGAAACTTGTTCATTTTAGGAGATAAATATGAATGTGAAAGGAGTATGAAAACCAAATGGCAATCTTCTAATGTTTTCTTTCTATGTTAAATTATCCACACATGACCTTAACTGATTACTGACATTAAATGTATTTAAAATGGCATTCTCCTGTATTTTGAATCCTAGCCACAGAATCTGACAGGTACTGTTTTATATAGTTTAAAATTTAATTTGGAGTATTTTCCCTTGTCGTTCAGAAATATGTACTTGTGGAAATGCAAGATCTGTTTCTCTAGTCTAACTGAACCAAATGTTATATGGAGAAAATCATGTTGTGATGAGCTTGTCTTTTCTGTGAAATTATTGTTTTCTCTCTCAGAAAAGTACACTGTACAAGTTTGTTGTTAAATAAACAGTTTCAAACAGGTTGTGTGAGAATCACCCAAGCACAGGATTCGGAGTAAAACTTTAATGAAACGCTAGCAGTTTACAGTTTGTGTCGCTTGAGTAAAATAAAATTTTTGATAATCAGTGACCTTACGTCATTTACAAAACAGATTTTCAAGTGTGCGTTGTTTTGTTAAAACCATTAATGGAGTGCGTCGAAATTATAAAAGAAACTGTTGCAAATAGCAGACGGAACGCTACACCGCATTAGTGATGTCCGGTTCGATTTAACCGGTTCTTCTTAATGAACCGGTTGAACCAGTTCACCAAATCGAACTGAATCGTTTTAAATGGTTCGCGTCTCCAGTAAACATTTATTCACAAATGACTTAAACAGTTAACTTTTTTAACGTGGCGACACTCCATCTGAGTCAAAATAAACCAATATCCCGGATTAATTCATTTACTCAAACAGTACACTGACTGAACTGCTGTGAAGAGAGAACTGAAGATGAACACCGAGCCGAGCCAGATAACGAACGTAAACGCCCACTGCTGGAGCGGTTCTCGTTCTCGAGTCAAGAACCGGTTGTATCGGTTTCGGACCACCAGTACACTGTGTGTGTGTGTGTGTGTATATATATATATATATATTATTTATTTATTATTTATATATATTATATATATTTTTTTTTTGTCTTTGATTTTAAGTATACTGTCCTAATGTTTTAATGTTTGTATTGTTTAATAAAATAAAATAAAATAAAATAAAATAAAATAAAATAAAATAAAATAAAAAACTGAACCTAGAACCGTTTCTGTCAGACGTGTCCGGTTTGAGAACAGATGAGCTGATGATACTGCACATGCGTGTAATTGTTCAGGAAGACAAAATGCATAACAAAGTATTTGGTTAAACATCAGAAAGTGTGTTAAAATAAATATATTTTATTTTTTTTCAAAAAGATGAATGTACCTTATCTGTGTATTTTGTTAAATTGTAGATTCTGTTAGATTATAGGCCAAAGGGGTTTTCAGGGAAGTTGGACAATAATTAAGACTCTATGTTTAATAGGAATAAGGGATGATTTATGAAATGCCTGTACTGTAGTTTGTTCACAAATTAAGTTGTAGTAAATAGAACATGAACACGAGTAGAGTAGCTGAACTTGGATTGGTGGAACGCGTGTTCACGTCACAAGAGACGCGTCGCGCACGAACGCCAGCTCTGATTGGTAAACTGCGTGTTTACGTCACGAACCATTCCGCAACCCGAACCACGCGTCGCGCTCTAGTGGAGATTTAAACTACGGACACATATGCGAGTAAATGAACAAAACATTCGAGGCTCCAGAAGCGTAGCTGCTCAGAAGAAAGAGACATTTAGAGTTTTAATGAACACGTTTATGTTCTTTTAGAATAAATGTCAGATATGGAAAATGATTAACAGAAGGTTTGCCAGCTTCCGTTAAACTTGGATAAGTTGAAGTTGAACATGTCTGCAGATGGTCAGATCATGGACTCATCATCTCGAACGCTGGAAAAACTGGCAAATAAAAATAATAAGAACGGGTCAGTAAAGCAGGTTGATGGATGTGTGCCCTTTTCTCATCAAGTGGCTGGACATAAATGCGGAATCAATAACACTGGTCAGTTCTTCTGAAGCTCTTCATTTAATCTTCCTTTTTTATTTTAAGAAAACCTTATGTTTACAGTTACAGTGGGATATTTATATAAAATGGAATTTAAGGAATAATTAAGGAATGTTAATAGTTTGAACTATTGTGTGCATCATGTTGTTTGGATTGGATTAGGATGAACATCAAAAAGTTTAACCAAGCTTGCAAGGTTGAGTTGGGCAATATATCATGTAAGAGAACTACTTATAGTTTATTAAAGGGTCAGAGGATTTGTCACTTGTTTAACATGGAATAAATGTATTAATTTGCTTCTGCCAACAGTCAGATGACATCATTTCCTCTGTTGTAGTAACTCTTATGTGTCATGGGGATTTTCTGAATGAATGAGATGTGAGCTGTTATCTGATGGACTGTCAGATTGTCAGCAGTCAGCGCTTTGTCTTTTCTCATTTAGCAGTCCAAAGGCAAATTCTCATTGATTTTAAAAGGATCATTTAAATTTATGCAGCAAATAGGCATTCAGTTGTTCATCCTGTTAACCTCTTTAGGTATTTATTAAATCCTAGTCGTAATATAATTATAATGTTATTCATATAATGACACCAACACTCATTTATGTGGCTTATTTTCTCCTTAGTTTTTTCTTTCAAATGTTTTCCTGGCTTTCATAAAAGCTTTCCCACTCAAAATATTCACAGTTGTCATGATGATGAAGTGTTAGCAGCAGGTTTTCACTTTGCGTCTCTGGAATTGCACAGGTGTTCTGCAGCATCCTGATGGAACGATCCTGAAACAGCTACAAGCTCCCCCGAGAGGCCCGCGAGAGTTGAACTTCTACACACAGGTAACTAAGGCCCCATTTACACTGCATGGTTCAAGTGACCCAATTCCGATTTTTTTCCTCTCATGTGGCACAGATCGGATATGACCGGTGAACGTGTAAGCAGGAAAAAACCGCATGGATTCCGATGTTCTCAGATCGGATTCAGGCCTCATATATATGTGGTAATAAATCGGATATGAATCGGATACGTGCATTTGCGTGTGCCATGTAAGCAGACAAATCGGATATTCCCCAGTAAATGCGAGTCATTAAAAAAGTGATGGCAACTCAAGTGGACACCACCAACTGAGATCACATGACTTATTATAGGTGCAAAATTCGCCCAGGCTGCAACAAGGGCTCCTCTCTTTTTCTCCACCGTAAGAGACCAATGTTTTGCAGATTTTTTTTGTTGACTTTTCAAAATATTGTGGAAAGCAAAACACTGTATCATTTTATTTGCATCTGCATCCATTGTATTTCGTGCTGTTTTACTTCCTTTTCCGGGTCAGAACGTCTACGTTTGGTAGTTTCAGCAGTGTATAGTGTAAATGCAAAAATCGGATACGGGACACTTTTAAAAGATGATGTCAGCGGGTCGTCAAAAAAAATCGGATATAGTCAGAAAATCGGATTTGGGCATCAAGACCTGCAGTGTAAATGCAGCCTAAGATGAATCCACACCACTCTAAGCAGTACAGAATATATACAGCGGTAGTCTTCACATGCAAATAATGTCAGAGGGACAAACATCTAAACCATAAAAACTAAAAACAACAACAACTGCAAGCCAAAATAACTTAACTGTAAATTCCCATTTAAATGAATGAGTTACAATTTCTTTCACTCTTTACACTACTACTATTCCTTTAGCTACTTTTATTCAGTAAGGATGCATTAAATTGATCAAAAGTGGCAGTGAAGCCATTTCTAACATTATAAAACAAAAGATTTCTATTTTAAATAAATGCTGTTCTTTTGAACTTTCCATTCATAAAAGGAACCTGAAAAAATTATTCCAGTTTCCAAAAAAAAAGTAAAACAACTGTTTTCAACTAATATTAACTCCTTGTTTTCAGTAAAAAATCACTCTTTGAGTGTCAAAATGAAAGAGTATACTCAGCTAATAAAAAATATGTTCTAAATGTTATGAAAACATTATTTCTGAATGTATTATTTTTCACATGTTTGCAGGTATTTGCTAAGGACTGTACAGATAAAAGGCTATTGGATTTGCAACAACATCTTCCCAAGTTTTATGGCACATGGATGCCACGAGAGTCACCACATGGTGAGATAAAACAACAACCCAGTAAACTAAAATATGTTCTAAGAATGCTTTGCTAATGAATTTTTTTAATGAACATTCAAAATGTGCATCTAAAAAAAAAAAGATTATTCAAACAAACAAACAACAACAACAAAAAATGTTCCATGAACTATGTAAGAACCTTATTACAAACCAGATAACTTTTAACTCAAGCTTTCTCTTAGCGTCATTGGAAGACTGTTCATAAATCTGAGAGAAATTTGAGTGAACATTAACTGAATGTTCCCTATTAGCTGAGGAAACCCAGTATTGATCATATATGGATAGTGAACTTGAAACAACATCTGCAAACCATTTTACTTCCATAATCGTATGTATTTATGTATGTATGGGTGGTGTTGGCGCAGTGGATAAGACACATGCCTTTGGTGTGAGAGACCCGGGTTCGAATCCACTGTGAGACACCAGTGTGTCCCTGAGCAAGACACTTAACCCCTAGTTGCTCCAGAGGCGTGCAACCTCTGACATATATAGCAATTGTAAGTCGCTTTGGATAAAAGCGTCAGCTAAATGAATAAATGTAAATGTAATGTAAATATTTAAGAATAAAACAGGATATTCAACAGAGGTGAAGTGGGCTGTTACATTCTGATAATATTACAAAGGCAAAGATTTGACACTATTTGAAATAATATGCACAATAAGACCAAGATGATTGATAAAGAAATTAAATAAGGTCAGATGCGATTTAATGACATATTGTGTCAGTTCTGGTTGAACTCAGCAATCACATTCATTAAAAACTGTTCATTTAGCAGTCCAGTTTGAAGGTCGTTCGCTCTAGTTAGTGTTATCTGTGTTTGATGAGTTTAGGGGGTTACTAATAAGTTAATAATTGATAGATGGTTTGGTATGTAGTGTGGGATGTCATCCAGCAGTGGTATGTTCTTTGGAAGCTCATAAAGATGCTTATGTAATCATATTTTCTGCCTCATTATGGGAGTTGCCATGTGTCCAAAGTACATGCGCTTTGTGGGTGATGTGTTTGTTTTGTCTGTATATAGTCTATGTACTTTAAAGGAGTGTTCTGTTGATCAGTATTGGACTTTACACTGCTGTTCTGTCTGCTCTCTTGTGTTTGTGTGTGACCATCCCGGTAATGACACGCCATAAATCATTGTGTCAGCCGACAGCACTGAGAAAGAACTTGACAGAAATAACTTACTGGTCATCGAGGCTTATCTGTTGACATACTGTCATTTGTCCTCTAAAACATCTCTAGCTTCAGTGTTTAAAATCATTCAGATGAATTTATGACTGCTTTTTAAAGATGTTTTAATGTTGGACTGAAGTCAAGTTAAGTCACCTTTATTTATATAGCGCTTTAAACAAAATACATTGCGTCAAAGCAAATGAACAACATTCATTAGGAAAACAGTGTGTAAATAATGCAAAATGATAGTTAAAGGCAGTTCATCATTGAATTCAGTGATGTCATCTCTGTTCAGTTAAACAGTGTCTGTGCATTTATTTGCAATCAAGTCAACGATATCGCTGTAGATGAAAGTGAAAGTGAAAGTGAAAGTGAAGTGACATTCAGCCAAGTATGGTGACCCATACTCAGAATTTGTGCTCTGCATTTAACCCATCCGAAATGCACACACACAGAGCAGTGAACACACACACACACACTGTGAGCACACACCCAGAGCAGTGGGCAGCCATTTATGCTGCGGCGCCCGGGGAGCAGTTGGGGGTTCGATGCCTTGCTCAAGGGCACCTAAGTCGTGGTATTGAAGGTGGAGAGAGAACTGTACATGCACTCCCCCCACCCACAATTCCTGCCGGCCCGGGACTCGAACTCACAACCTTTTGATTGGGAGTCCGACTCTCTAACCATTAGGCCACGACTTCCCCCTAGATGAAGTGTCCCCAACTAAGCAAGCCAGAGGCGACAGCGGCAAGGAACCGAAACTCCATCGGTGACAGAATGGAGAAAAAAACCTTGGGAGAAACCAGGCTCAGTCGGGGGGCCAGTTCTCCTCTGACCAGACGAAACCAGTAATTCAATTCCAGGCTGCAGCAAAGTCAGATTGTGCAGAAGAATCATCTGTTTCCTGTGGTCTTGTCCTGGTGGTCCTCTGAGACAAGGTCTTTACAGGGGATCTGTATCTTGGGCTCTAGTTGTCTTGGTCTCCGCTGTCTTTCAGGGATGAAGAGGTCCTTTCTAGGTGCTGATCCACCATCTGGTCTGGATACGTACTGGATCTGGGTGACTGCAGTGACCCTCTGATCTGGATACAGACTGGATCTGGTGGCTACGGTGACCTCGGAATAAGAGAGAAACAGACTAATATTAGCGTAGATGCCATTCTTCTAATGATGTAGCAAGCACATAGGGTGTTATGGGAAGTGTTCCCGGTTTACCTAATTAATGCAGCCTAAAAATCCTTTAACGGATTTGGATATTAAAAGCATATTAGTATGTTATGTGTAAGCCAGGTTAAAGAGATGGGTCTTTAATCTAGATTTAAACTGCAAGAGTGTGTCTGACTCCCGAACAATGTTAGGTAGGTTATTCCGGAGTTTAGGCGCCAAATAGGAAAAGGATCTGCCGCCTACAGTTGATTTTGATATTCTAGGTATTATCAAATTGCCTGAGTTTTTAGAACGTAGCGGACGTAGAGGATTATAATGTAAAAGGAGCTCATTCAAATACTGAGGTGCTAAACCATTCAGGGCTTTATAAGTAATAAGCAATATTTTAAAATCTATACGATGTTTGATAGGGAGCCACTGCAGTGTTGACAGGACCAGCCTAGTATGGTCATACTTCCTGGTTCTAGTAAGAACTCTTGCTGCTGCATTTTGGACTAGCTGTAGTGTGTTTACTAAGCGTGCAGAACAACCACCCAATAAAGCATTACAATAATCTAACCTTGAGGTCATAAATGCATGGATTAACATTTCTGCATTTGAAATTGAGAGCATAGGCCGTAATTTAGATATATTTTTGAGATGGAAAAATGCAGTTTTACAAATGCTAGAAACGTGGCTTTCTAAGGAAAGATTGCGATCAAATAGCACACCTAGGTTCCTTACTGATGATGAAGAATTGAAAGAGCAACCATCAAGTCTTAGACAGTGTTCTAGGTTATTACAAGCAGAGTTTTTAGGTCCTATAATTAACACCTCTGTTTTTTCAGAATTTGAAGAGTAACGTTTATTTTTTGAAGATGCAGTAAGGCTTGTAGTATATATTTCTACTTTCTACTAAAGGAATAATCACAAATTTTTATATTAATTTAATTTTTTAAATTTTTTTCTTAATATAATATCTAATATAAAATATTATATCTCTCAAAAGTTGGTGTCAATACAATTATTATTCTAAACTAAATTAATACTTAATAATATAAACATGACAGTAAAGACCTTAAAGGTACAATTTGTAAGATATTTGCAGTAAAATATACAAAAACCAGTAGGCTAGTGTTATATATTTTGTCTAGCTGATTACTAACAAGTAAGTCGCCTGTCAATGGCGTTAGTTACCCTTTGTCACCGCCTTTACTGATGTAGAAACAACATGACAACAGTTACGTGGACAAATGCGGAAGTAGCTTCGCGACAAACTTCAACTAGAAAGAGATGCTGATCTCGCTTGTGTTTTACTCGACAGGTGAGTTGTTTTGATTAGTATCTTTACAGAAAACGTATGCTATTATAACGATCAACAAGATTCGTATTGTGGGGCATACATGCCAAATGCGGGGCATCGCGTCTGATCCATAGTCTGATCGCGTCTTTGCATTGACTTTTTAGTCTACTCGCGCAAATAGATTAACTCGCGTTAAATCCATGATTTATCTTTCCGTCTGATTGGCCGTCAGCGGTTAGATTGAAGACAACAAATCCCATCATTCCACGCTCCTTCTTAGCGTTTGTTAGCTATTGTTATTGTTTTATTAGTGCGCCCTCTTGTGGCAGGTCCTACAACCTGTACCTTTAACAGTGTAACAAACAAACAAAAAAATCTATTTCAAATAAATGTTGTTCTTTTGAATTTTCTATTCATCAAAGTATTCTGGCAAGTAAATAAATAGATAAATCACAGTTTACATAAAATTTATCAGTACAACTTTTTTTTTCTTCAAAATTCAGATCTATCATCACAAAAAGAAATTAAATGGTAATATGTGTATATATATATATATATATATATACGCATATATATATATATATATATATATATATATATATATATATACAGTTTTTTAAATTGTAAAATATTTCACAGTATTACTGCTTTTATTGTATTTTTTTTATCAAATAAGTGCATCCTTGATAGGCATAAGAGACTATGTATTGTATATATATTTTTTCTCTTCTTTTATAGAGAAAATGTAATGTTTTTCTAATGCATTGGGAATCATATTTTTCAAATAAAACCAAGGTAACACTCATTTTACATACAGCACACAGTGAAAATGACGACATAAATATGACAGCGACTGCATAAAGTGCAGCATAATTTGAAATCACGTTTAAAGCATTCAATTAACATGGGCTGACCGTCACACAGAGAACACGTAATCATTCTGGATAAAAATGCATACTTCACAAGATCTCACAGCTGGATTCGTCTAAGTTTGCAAGATTTGTGAAATTAAATATTCATTAGTCATTCAAAGATTTGTTTAAATGAAATAAATGCGTATTTGCTTATATTACTAATAATATAAAAGCAATCGTTATAATACTTTTTGTATACATTAATTCCTTTGTTTAAATGCTCTATCAGATTATTAGACCGACTTCTATCCATATTAAACAGAACTGTTAACAACGACAGTAAACAAGAGAGAGAGTGTGAGCACTGTGTGCGCTCAGGTGCTGCCTTACTTAGTGCCATCAAAATAAAAGTCCCACCTCAAACACATTGGCCAAGCAGAAAAACGTATCGGCCTTGGCGATATATCGGTGTTATATCTGAACACCAACTTTAGTAGATGTAGAAACACGATCCACCACATCTCGATTTCCCTATTAACTCTGTGATTCAATCCGCTCTGAACAGCTGGTAGCCCCGCAGATGAAGCAAATTTATTCAGAATGACTTCACTCAGCCTAATTTAGATATATTTTTGAGATGGAAAAATGCAGTTTTACAAATGCTAGAAACGTGGCTTTCTAAGGAAAGATTGCGATCAAATAGCACACCTAGGTTCCTTACTGATGATGAAGAATTGAAAGAGCAACCATCAAGTCTTAGACAGTGTTCTAGGTTATTACAAGCAGAGTTTTTAGGTCCTATAATTAACACCTCTGTTTTTTCAGAATTTGAAGAGTAACGTTTATTTTTTGAAGATGCAGTCAGGCTTGTAGTATATATTTCTACTTTCTACTAAAGGAATAATCACAATTTTTTATATTAATTTACTTTTTAATTTTTTTCTTAATATAATATCTAATATAAAATATTATATCTCTCAAAAGTTGGTGTCAATACAATTATTATTCTAAACTAAATTAATACTTAATAATATAAACATGACAGTAAAGACCTTAAAGGTACAATTTGTAAGATATTTGCAGTAAAATATACAAAAACCAGTAGGCTAGTGTTATATATTTTGTCTAGCTGATTACTAACAAGTAAGTCGCCTGTCAATGGCGTTAGTTACCCTTTGTCACCGCCTTTACTGATGTAGAAACAACATGACAACAGTTACGTGGACAAATGCGGAAGTAGCTTCGCGACAAACTTCAACTAGAAAGAGATGCTGATCTCGCTTGTGTTTTACTCGACATTCTGGCAAGTAAATAAATAGATAAATCACAGTTTACATAAAATTTATCAGTACAACTTTTTTTTTCTTCAAAATTCAGATCTATCATCACAAAAAGAAATTAAATGGTAATATGTGTATATATATATATACACATATATATATATATATATATATATATATATATATATATATATATATATATATATATATATATATATATATATATATATATATATATATATATATATATACAGTTTTTTAAATTGTAAAATATTTCACAGTATTACTGCTTTTATTGTATTTTTTTTTATCAAATAAGTGCATCCTTGATAGGCATAAGAGACTATGTATTGTATATATATTTTTTCTCTTCTTTTATAGAGAAAATGTAATGTTTTTCTAATGCATTGGGAATCAAATTTTTCAAATAAAACCAAGGTAACACTCATTTTACATACAGCACACAGTGAAAATGACGACATAAATATGACAGCGACTGCATAAAGTGCAGCATAATTTGAAATCACGTTTAAAGCATTCAATTAACATGGGCTGACCGTCACACAGAGAACACGTAATCATTCTGGATAAAAATGCATACTTCACAAGATCTCACAGCTGGATTCGTCTAAGTTTGCAAGATTTGTGAAATTAAATATTCATTAGTCATTCAAAGATTTGTTTAAATGAAATAAATGCGTATTTGCTTATATTACTAATAATATAAAAGCAATCGTTATAATACTTTTTGTATACATTAATTCCTTTGTTTAAATGCTCTATCAGATTATTAGACCGACTTCTATCCATATTAAACAGAACTGTTAACAACGACAGTAAACAAGAGAGAGAGTGTGAGCACTGTGTGCGCTGAGTGCACTGTGTGCGCTGAGTGCACTGTGTGCACTCAGCCAGGTATCAGTGAAGCACAGTGCAGCAGAGTTTGAAAAGACCTTGTTGGTGCGGGCGAGAAGAATGCTTGGACCTTGCTTGGACCTTGTTAATCCGTTTTGTTGAGAAGGTAATGGACATTTGCGAGATGAATGCTTGGGAGCGCAGTTCGAAACCAGAGCACTGGCGCGTTTCCTTCTTCTGCGTCTGTAAGTGCATTTGAACAACAAAGCTGTACCTCTGACTAGAATGTCCAGCAAAACGTTTGAATAATCAAAAAACTGAAAAAAGTGTCTGGGATGTATTGCTTAATGTTAAGGAATTTGTTCTTATAGAAGAAGAATGACAAAACGCAGAACAAACAAACAAAAACATCAGAAGAATTGCGTCTTGGCTGCCATTTGCGGCACCATCTTGTTGACTAAAGATCAATAGTGTTTTAAACCAATTGTTTAATTGCAAGGCATAAAAATGTTACCCAAAAAAAGGCTGTATTTCTGTCATTTGGGTCCACAAAAACTCTAGTGTGAAAGTATTCTCAGAACTCTTCTCTCCTTTTTATTCTCAGAGCTGTATCTGAAACTGGAGGATGTGACGAGGAGGTTCTTACGGCCCTGCATCATGGATGTGAAGATCGGGAGGAGAAGTTATGACCCGTTTGCATCAAAAGAAAAACGTGAAGAGCAGATTAGCAAGTATCCTCTGATGGAAGAGATCGGGTTCCTGTTATTGGGCATGAGGGTGAGACAGCGTGTGTGTGATTTATTAACTTTCCATATTCTCATTATGCAGGATCTCCTGTTTTTCTGCTGTTTTATCTCTGTATCCTCCTCTTGTTATCTGATTTTCTTAATACAAACTGTGAGGCTTCATAAAGACAAATATTAAGCTTCAGATCACCCAAGTGAGGCCTCTGAAGGTTCGGTGTCAGTGCTGCACAACAGAAATCCCGGTCTGCTGTCTTGTAAGGCTTGATCAATATTCAAAGCTTATCCGGGCACTTAGTTAATTACCTCTGAGGAATACTGATAAGACATTTGATGATAAGATTGTGATGAAACCAGCGCTCAGTGCACACACTGCTCTGCTTTTGCTTTCTACACCTCATCTGCGCTGGCTGTGAAGAAGGTCACATGAGAAGAGACGGATCAAATGAATTCAGCATCGCCTGGTTCTGATGCACTTATCATGATACAAACAGTGACATTTTATGCTCATTCACTGAATTATAGGTGTTATAATACAAATTTGTTTGAGTAGACTGTACTTGTGTCTTTCTAGGAAGATTATCCTTGCCACTGTTGGTAATAATCTTTGTAAAACCACTTTAGAAAAAATATTTATTCTTAAAAGTGCTATAAAAATAAATACTTCATTAAAAATTGTGTGCGATAGGATTGTCATATTTGGGGGCCATAGGCATCAAAACTTGGAAAAGCCCTGACCTAGTTAATCACAATGTTTCTAACGGCCAGTAGGTGTTGCCAGCTTTAACATCCATGCTTTGTTAATCTGAAACTAAATATGATAAATATTATCAATTATAAATTACAGCTGAAAGGACATTTTTAAATGATGTCACACTGGATAGCTCTGCCCACCATGAAATCCTGCTTTTTCTTACAGTAAAGAGAGACAAGTACACTCAGGAAACATCACTGATTTAATAAGACAATCAAATTATTAGGATAAAGAAATTAAGTTTGCATTTTACTATTGATGTTTTTTGCAGCCTTATAAGTTCCACTAGGTGTGATGCCTCCATCTCTCTTCCTTTGTTCAGTGTTTCCTTCCTCCAGCCTCTCAGTAAATCATCTTCTCTCTCTGCTTTCTGCGTGTTCTTGTTTCTTTGCACCTAATTGGTTTCAGTGTCTCAAGGTTGGGAAGTATTTGCCAGCTACTGTCACCTTCTCCTTCCTCTTCCCTCTCTCTCTGTTGCTTGTTTCTGTTTGTTTCATTTGTTTTGTAGTGTGGAAGGATCCGTTCAGTGAGACTCATCAAAGTTTTAAGTCTGAATGCATGCCAGTCTCTCCAGAGCTGTTCTAAACCTAGTGAGATGCCTATGTAGTCAGCATTTTAAGGCCTCACAGGCACAATCAAGATTGGACTGTTTGACCTAATATCTGTCTGTGCGGTGTATTTAGCTAAAGCACATTTCTAGACTTCAAGGCAGGCCTGTTGTTTTGAAACAGAGCTTCTTTTGTTTCTCTTTATTGCAGTGCTTGTGATGGATCTCCTCTGATCTTTTTCTCGTCTTCTCACCTCAGGTGTACCAGATCCACTCAGACAGTTACATCACTCATGACCAGTTCTATGGACGCAGTCTCAGAAAGGACACTTTAAAAAATGGTCTGACTCCAACTTTATTATTATTATTACTTTTATGTTATGTGTATGGAATTGTTTTCTTTTTCTTTCTTTCTTTCTTTCTTTCTTTCTTTCTTTCTTTCTTTGTTTGTTTGTTTGTTTGTTTGTTTGTTTGTTTGTTGTTGTTGCTGCTGTGTTTTTAGTTGTGATTTCCAGGCTTTGAAACAATCAAACAACAACAACTATAATAATTATTATTATTATGCACAGGGATCTAACCTTTTTATTTATTTATTTTAAATGTAATCATTATTTAAATTGTGATTTCCAGGCTTGGAGAGCAAGTAAACAAAGAAACAACAACAAATAATAACAATAACAATAATAATAATAATAATTATTATTATTATTGTTATTAATATAATTATTATTAATATAATTATTATTATTATATATTTTTAATTGTATACATTTTTAATTTTTAATTGTGGTTTTATATTGGGGTTTCTTCTTTAGTTCTTTTATCCAGATAGATAGATAGATAGATAGATAGATAGATAGATAGATAGATAGATAGATAGATAGATAGATAGATAGATAGATAGATAGATAGATAGATAGATAGATAGATTTTACACATTATTAGAATTGGTAAAAATGTGAACTCTGTTTATAATAATGCTAAAGATGAAATAGTGGTTCATGTTGATCATGAAGTCACCAAAACAAATCTGTGAATTTATATTCCCTTAAGGCCTCAGCAAATTCTTCCACAATGGTCAAGAACTACAGAGGCATGCAGTTTCTCTCATCATCTCCAAAATCCGCCGCATTCTCCGCTGGTTTGAGAGCCAGAACCAGCTGCATTTTTACGCCAGCTCTCTGCTGCTGGTGTATGAGGGCTCTCCTCACGCAGTCAATACATCCAAACACAAGCCAGCTGATCCAGCAACAGGACATCAGCAGGGGGAGCCACAGAGCAAGGCTTTGAGCTTTCAGAGCAGTTTAACACACAGTCATCCGTACTGCCACAACACCAACGGAAAACATGGAGGAAGTGAAGAAAAGAAAGCTAAGGAAATTGGAATGGGGGATAAGAAGCAGTTTGGACAGGACGAGGCCGTGGAGGTGAAGATGATCGATTTTGCTCATGTATATCAAAGCGACAGTCCGGATGAGAGCTACATGTACGGACTCAGGAACCTTCTCTCAACTTTAGAACAAATACTGAAGGACTGACATCTGTCCATCTCTCTCTTCACTGGTTGGATGTTTCTGAATGTTGTTTTAAAGCCAGTGCAGATCATATCACACACATACACAAACATTGCCAATGCCTTAATTTGGAAGATAGGTTTATTATATATTTATAGGGATAATTTTCTTAATCTTTTGAGATAAAAGGGTTCATTGTATTATGAAAACATACTGTAACTTTCATAACTTAAGACTGGATAAGAAAGGCTGTCACGGTTTGATGTCAACAACTAAACATTTACTAAAAATAGGTACTGTAGAACTCAGGGAAAAATAATCTTAAATTATGATATGATAAAGCAATTCATCTGTGCTGTCAAAACACTTACAATGTAAGTTACTGATGTCTCATAATGACTCCACTTCTGATGCAACTATTGATGTTTTTATTCAAAAAATGCGCTTTGATTCCAAAGTAAATTATTGTTAGATTTATTTTTAACATTTATATTTACCTTATCACTGGCAAAATATATCCACATTGGTGTACATTTTAGAAAAGTAATGTATTTTATTTGTATGAATATTTAAAAATAAATTTGGCTGATTTAAATCTGTAAAAGCAATGCATTCAAATTATATTATATTGAATTACATTAGTATATTTACTTAAGAACTGTAATTGTTTGAAAATAAGAAAAGTTTTCCAAGAATATGCTCAATGTTTTTTTTTAATAAATTTAAAGTTATACAATGAATGCATTCTTTCTTTCTTTTTCTTTTCTTTTTTTTTATTATTTTTTTTTTTACATCACTTACATAAAAAAAAAAAATCACATCCCTACATAAAAACATGTTACGGTAAAAATACTTTATTTATTACATATTATTCTTTATGAACAAAACCGAATTAGCAATGAGCAGTCATTATAGGAATAGTTCACCCAAAAATGAAAATTTGCTGAAACTACTCAAACTTAGGCCATCCAAGATGCAGATGAGTTTGTTTCTTCATCAGAACAGATTTAGAGAAATGTAGCATTACATCGCTTGCTCACCAATGGATCCTCTGAATGGGTGCCATCAAAATGAGAGTCCAAACAGTTGATAAAAACCTTACAATAATCCACATGATACCAGTTCTCATCAAGCCAAAAGCTGCAAGTTTGTAATGAACAAATTCATCAAGACATTTTAAACTTCAAATCACTGCTTCCTGCTCCTTCACCTTTATGTATGACATTAAATATACAGAATTCATAATAATATTAAGTGTTAAAAATGTCACACTAATTTTATGCTGCGAACCTTCTTTGTTGGAAAGATCCAACTAAGTTAATTGTAATAGCATTTTAAAGCTATACGTTTCCTTTGACATTTTACCCTAAATGTCTCAAATCTCAGAACATAATGTGTGTAAAATGTCTAATGGACTAGAAATGTCTGTGAAGCATAAAATGTTCAACCGACAGAGCCCTTGATTGTTTTCTCATGCTTTAAAAGTTATACGAGCACTCCTCTCCTGTGATAATATGGCTAAATTTAGCGTTGCTGAAAGCTTCAGATTCTTCACTGACTTACAGTTCTCCCTAATGGTTGCTTTGTGTTTTCATCTCTCCCATAAAAGTTTGTTATTATCCATGAACTATCTCTCACATGAGCAACAAGAAACACTTTCTCCAAATGGCTCTTATAATTAGAGACCGGACAAAACTCATTTTGTGATGTTCTACAGTTTAATATAGACAAATCACAATGAGAAAACAGAAAAACAAAAAACTATTAATTTAATTGTTGGTAACACTTTAGAAGAAGGTCCAATTAGTTAATGTTAGTTAACTACTTTAGTTAACATGAACTACGCAAAAACAATCCTTCTACAGCATTTATTAATCTTAGTTAATGTTAATTTCAAAATTTACTAATGCATTATTCAAATCAACAGTTGTGCTTGTTAGTTAATGCAGTGTGAATTAGCATGAACTACCAATGAATAACTGTATTTTCATTAACTAACATTAACAAAGATTAATAAATACAGTAATAAATGTATTGTTCATTGTTTGTTCATGTTAATTAATACATTAACCAATGGAACCTTATTTTAAAGTGTTACCTAATTCTTTTCTGAAGCTTAAAGACCTCTTAATTTATGCAAATTAAGTGCAAAAAAGCAGATTTCTTTTTAATTCTTGATCAAGCAAGTCAAGACGGAGACATCACAGAATAATAATCAAGTTGCTTTAAAATAGATTAAAACAGACAAATAAATGTAAATTAAATTTCATGTGGATAAGTACACAGTTATTGCGCTGCTGTCCTGCTGTGTTTCTTCATTTACACTTTCACTGTCATTCAATCCTCCTGCACTTCTTTAAACTGCAGGGATTTTCCATTATTCCTAATTTGAATGTAATTTGATATATAATTGGAAGCTCAGAGGCAATTTCCCATCAAATGCCTCAGAAAAGCTCAGCTCTGAGGTGTCTATTAAAAACATAAAAATTGAATTTATTGAGTTAAGATCTTACTTTTTTTAGCATTTGACAATGTCTTTTGATCTCTTTGTATTTAAAGCATGTATGCATGTGTGGATCGGAAAACATTTCATATGCTTTCTCACAGCTCTGAATTAATAAATCATACATGACATATTGGATATTTATATTTCTTGGCAGTGGGTTTTGTGCTCGTTAATGTCTTACTGTGTGTGTGTTTCCTCGCATGTTCATTTGGTGGCGCTGTGGCTCCTGTTTGGCCGCATTGATTGAAAGACTGGAAATGGAGAGAAACTCAGAACTTAATCCATTGGCATCAGATCCTGGCA